>NC_053493.1:394538925-394761425 GCF_905171775.1 Rana temporaria | reverse complement strand
TTGTTCCCGCGTCGAAATTTGAAAATCTTACGTCGTTTGCCTAAGTCGTCCGTGAATGGGGCTGGACGTAATTTACGTCGAAACCAATACGCCCTTGCGGCGTACTTTGATGCACACTGGGATATGTACACGGACGGCGCATGCGCCATTCGTAAAAAACGTCAATCACGTCGGGTCACCAATCATTTACATAAAACACGCCCCCCTCATCCTCAGTTGAATTAGGCGCGCTTACGCCGGCCCTATTTACGCTACGCCACCGTAACTTAGGAGGCAAGTGCTTTGTGAATACAGCACTTGCCTCTCTGACTTATGGCGGCGTGAAGTAAATACAATACGCTACGCCGCCGCAAAGATACACCCATCTACCTGAATCCAGCTAATTGTTTTAAAAGAAATCCAGTAAAATCGAATTCTGTCATAAATTTAGGCCAAAATGTATTCTGCTACATAAAATAAAATCCTGTTATGTGCATAATAATTGGTTTGGGTGATCACAGACATATGTGTGCAGATGATATTACTGTGACATATCATGTTTTTACTATGTGGGGACATTGTGGGGTGACATGTGGGGACATGTGTGGTGACATATGTTGTATTAATGGCAATTGTGGGGTGACATTGTGGGGTGACATTGTGGGGTGACATGTGGTGACATATGTGGTGACATCGTGGGGTGACATGTGTGGGTACATGTGGTGACATGTGTGGGGACATATGGTGACATGTGTGGGGACATGTGGTGACATGTGTGGGGACATATGGTGACATGTGTGGGGACATGTGGTGACATGTGTGGGAACATGTGGTGACATGTGTGGGGACATGTGGTGACATGTGTGGTGACATGTGTGGGGACATGTGGTGACATGTGTGGGGACATGTGGTGACATGTGTGGGGACATGTGGTGACATGTGTGGTGACATGTGTGGGGACATATGGTGACATGTGTGGGAACATGTGTGGTGACATGTGTGGGGACATGTGTGGGGACATGTGTGGGGACATATGGTGACATGTGTGGGGACATGTGGTGACATGTGTGGGAACATGTGGTGACATGTGTGGGGACATGTGGTGACATGTGTGGTGACATGTGTGGGGACATGTGGTGACATGTGTGGTGACATGTGTGGGGACATGTGGTGACATGTGTGGGGACATGTGGTGACATGTGTGGGGACATGTGGTGACATGTGTGGTGACATGTGTGGGGACATATGGTGACATGTGTGGGAACATGTGTGGGGACATGTGTGGTGACATGTGTGGGGACATGTGTGGGGACATGTGTGGTGACATGTGTGGGGTGACAATGGGCCGGTGATCAGTGTGTAAAAAGCAGCTCATACTCACTGATCACCGGCCGGCTTCTACAATCCGCTCTCCTCACTGACAACTCCTGTGTGAGGACAGGAGAGCCGATCGCCTAGCAACCGTCTCTCTATTTACATCACATGATGGCTGTGATTGAACACAGCCATCATGTGATCAAGAGGACAAATCACAGAGCCCTCCTGCCGATCTGAGATGCAATGTGTACATAGGAGGTGGTTAAAATCCCCTTCTGTTCTAAAATCATTTGAAAACTATTTATAGATACAAAATCACTAAAATCCTTTCATTGGGTCCTTCTTTCCCATTGATGAGGGGTCACCCCCCCCCATATGTACACATGTATAGGGATGGCCATGGACATTGATGAGGGGTCACCCCCATATGTACACACGTATAGGGATGGCCATGGACATTGATGAGGGGTCACCCCCATATGTACACATGTATAGGGATGGCCATGGACATTGATGAGTGGTCACCCCCATATGTACACATGTATAGGGATGGCCATGGACATTGATGAAGGGTCACCCCAATATGTACACATGTATAGGGATGGCCATGGACATTGATGAGGGGGTCACCCCCCCATATGTACACATGTATAGGGATGGCCATGGACATTGATGAGGGGGTCACCCCCCCCATATGTACACATGTATAGGGATGGCCATGGACATTGATGAGGGGGTCACCCCCCCATATGTACACATGTATAGGGATGGCCATGGACATTGATGAGGGGTCACCCCCCCCATATGTACACATGTAAAGGGATGGCCATGGACATTGATGAGGGGTCACCCCAATATGTACACATGTATAGGGATGACCATGGACATTCATGAAGGGTCACCCCAATATGTACACATGTATAGGGATGGCCATGGACATTGATGAGAGGTCACCCCAATATGTACACATGTATAGGGATGGCCATGGACATTGATGAGGGGTCACCCCCATATGTACACATGTGTAGGGATGGCCATGGACATTGATGAGGGGTCACCCCAATATGTACACATGTATAGGGATGGCCATGGACATTGATGAAGGGTCACCCCAATATGTACACATGTATAGGGATGGCCATGGACATTGATGAGGGGGTCACCCCCCCATATGTACACATGTATAGGGATGGCCATGGACATTGATGAGGGGGTCACCCCCCCATATGTACACATGTATAGGGATGGCCATGGACATTGATGAGGGGTCACCCCCCATATGTACACATGTATAGGGATGGCCATGGACATTGATGAGGGGTCACCCCCATATGTACACATGTATAGGGATGGCCATGGACATTGATGAGGGGTCACCCCCCCCATATGTACACATGTATAGGGATGGCCATGGACATTGATGAGGGGTCACCGCCCATATGTACACATGTATAGGGATGGCCATGGACATTGATGAGGGGTCACCCCCCATATGTACACATGTATAGGGATGGCCATGGACATTGATGAGGGGTCACCCCCCATATGTACACATGTATAGGGATGGCCATGGACATTGATGAGGGGTCACCCCCATATGTACACATGTATAGAGATGGCCATGGACATTGATGAGGGGTCACCCCCCCATATGTACACATGTATAGGGATGGCCATGGACATTGATGAGGGGTCACCCCCATATGTACACATGTAAAGGGATGTCCATGGACATTGATGAGGCCCTCCCATATGTACACATGTATAGGGATGGCCATGGACATTGATGAGGCCCTCCCATATGTACACATGTATAGGGATGGCCATGGACATTGATGAGGGGTCACCCCCCCATATGTACACATGTAAAGGGATGTTCATGGACATTGATGAGGGGTCACCCCCCATATGTACACATGTATAGGGATGGCCATGGACATTGATGAGGGGTCACCCCCCCATATGTACACATGTATAGGGATGGCCATGGACATTGATGAGGGGTCACCCCCCATATGTACACATGTATAGAGATGACATGGACATTGATGAGGGGTCACCCCAATATGTACACATGTATAGGGATGGCCATGGACATTGATGAGGGGTCACCCCCATATGTACACATGTATAGGGATGGCCATGGACATTGCTGGCTTTTGTCCTGTAAAAAGCAATTTGCTGATTTTTAAAGCAAATAGTAATTCTTGGCGCCGTAAACAGGGAGCCAATTCCACCACCTGACAGCTGCCAACTAATTTCTTTTATTTTTTTGAACAAACTTTACACTCCCTTTATTACAGGCTGCGATTATTTAATGTCTTTGGGGTGCAGGTGGCGTAATCTGCAGTGCTGGATTTCCCAACAATTACAATTCCAGCCTGTCCCTGATTGGCTCATATAGAAGAGGCCAAAGCTTACATTTAATTATTGGGAACTGCGGTGCAGAAGATCACTTCGTATGCACCCCACGGGCAATAAATAGAACGGTTGTCACATGCATAGGCGTGCGCAGCCTATTGCATTAGGGTGTGCACAACCAATCTCAAACACGTGTGTGTGTATATATATATATATATATATATATATATATATATATATATATATATATATACACACACACGCACTCTTATAAATAAATATGACCAAACATTTTAAAATGTATAAAAACATTTGTTAACACTTATCAATGTTAAAAAATAAAAATAAAACACTTTATATTATTAACTTATTAAAACATTTAATTGTTTACACTAGTGGTTGAGGGGCAGTAAAACTCTGTGGTTGAACCATTCTTTTACCACCCCTCAACCACCACCACCACCTTTTAGCTGTAGAGGCAGCGGCTGGGCATGTTCACATGCCACAGCTGCAATTATATCCCTTTTTGCTTTCAGCAGGTGTCGCACCCGCTGACTGTGACTCATTCAAATGAATGACGGCACTCTGCAAGCGCCCCACAACTGTGTGCAGTTCAAGAGGTTAACCACGTTTATCGATTGGTTTGCGCAAAATTTATAGCGTTTACAAAATAGGGGATAGTTTTATTGCATTTTTATAAAATTTTTTTTTTTTACTACTAATGGCGGCGATCAGCAATTTTTTTCGTGACTGCGACATTATGGCGGACACTTCGGACAATTTTGACACATTTTTGGGACCATTGTCATTTTCACAGCAAAAAATGCATTTAAATTGCATTCTTTATTGTGAAAATGACAGTTGCAGTTTGGGAGTTAACCACAGGGGGCGCTGTAGGAGTTAGGGTGCACCTAGTATGTGTTTACAACTGTAGGGGGGTGTGGCTGTAGGAATGACGTCATCGATCGTGTCTTCCCTATAAAGGGAATGACGCGATCGATGCGCCGACACAGTGAAGCACGGGGAAGCCGTGTTTACACACGGCTCTCCCCGTTCTTCAGCTCCGGGGAGCGATCGCGACGGAGCGGCTATAAACAAATAGCCGCGCCGTGGTCCCGGATCGCTCCCCGAGCGGACCCGACCTCCGCATGTAGCGGGGGGGGTCCCGATCGGACCCCCCACCCACTAATAGGCGAGGACGTACATGTACGCCCATGTGCCTGTACGTGCCATATTGTGGACGTATATGTACATGCGGGGGTCGGGAACTGGTTAAAGCAAGTGGTGTGGAGGCGATACAACGTCTCCTCACCACCTCTAAAATGCTCTATGAAGAGTGATCTGTTTTGTGGATCACTCTTCAGAAATCAAAGCATTTGTGAATGTGCCCATACATATGCCACAGTGTCCACGGTGACCCCCTCACATCTGAGTCCTCCTTTACTTCAGAGCAGTGGCGGCTGGTGCTCAAAATATTTGGGGGGTTGCAAACAAACTGAAAAAAAACCATCAAATGCTGCCACTGTACCATAAAACGCAGCCACTGTGCCCATAAAATGCTGCCACTGTACCATCAAACGCAGCCACTGTGCCCATCAAACGCAGCCACTGTGCCCATCAAACGCAGCCACTGTGCCCATAAAATGCTGCCACTGTACCATCAAATGCAGCCACTGTGCCCATCAAACGCAGCCACTGTGCCCATCAAACGCAGCCACTGTGCCCATCAAACGCAGCCACTGTGCCCATAAAATGCTGCCACTGTACCATCAAATGCAGCCACTGTGCCCATCAAACGCAGCCACTGTGCCCATCAAACGCAGCCACTGTGCCCATCAAATGCTGCCACTGTACCATCAAACGCAGCCACTGTGCCCATCAAATGCTGCCAGTGTGCATCCTCCGCCCGCCCAGCACTTACCTTGTCTGCAGCGGGTAATGGCGGAGGTGTTCTTCTCCATGATGCTCAATGTCTTCTCCTGTCCTCTGCTATGATTGGATGCCTGGGCATCCAATCACAGTGCCTGTTGTTTCAGCCAATCAGGTGACAGGTAACAGACCTGAGCACCTGATTGGCTGAGAGGCGGTTCAGTGTTAGGAAAGTGAATATTAATTTGCTTTCCTAACACAACGCTGAGTGAACAGCGATCGCCCAACATGGCGCCCGCTGTTCACCTTTTTGGACGCTTTCAAACAACACCCACCGCTGTAATTCAGGCGCCCGACAAGGGGCCGGACACCTGAATATGGGGTGTCAGTGGCGATGCAATGCATGAATCTATTCTATCTATGGTAATAGAGGGGTGGCAGGGGAGGATGGGTGGCGCCTGTGCGCCCCTTATGGACGCACCGCCACTGCTTCAGATTCCACAGCATTACCCCTTACACCAGAGTAAATAGTGTTACATCTTATATCACAGTTTCTCCCTTAAACAGGGTTCCCAGAGAGCCTCCCTTACACCAGAATCCCCAGAGTTTCCCTTTAAAACAGTGTGCCAGATAATAAGTATTTCTAGAAGGGGGTCAGGTCAGCCATAGCAGCCCCCTCACAGCACAGAGTATTTTAGTTCGTATGACCAGACCCCTTCCCCAGTATGTGTAAGCATTGCCCTCCCCTCCATGGGACTACAAATCCCAGCATAGAAGGCTGGACTCTCATTTCAGCTGCTCTCTGTGTCCCACACAGTGTGACTGAGAATGACTGCACTTCACCCACCTCTCTCACTGCCTGCTGCAGTGCCGTGCACACACACACTTTTGCTAGAGTCTGTGCCCCCAACTCCCCCCTTACCAGTGACATTTTTTCCTCAGTCCCAAGTCCCAGGCATCCTCCTCACCTCAGGTTCTTGCATTGTCGGCACTGCAGGGTGGAAGCTGGGAGGCGGGGCACTCGGAGGCGGAGCCTCCTCCTCTGCCTGGGACGATTCTGGTAATGCTTTTCTCGGACAAAGGGCAGGGGTGGGCTGCGGAAGCCCCGCAGTGGCAGCGGGCAGGTGTCATTTAAAAACAGTGGGGCAGATTCACGTAGAGCCGCGTAAAATTGTGCGGGCGTAACGTATCTGATTTACGTTACGCCTCCGCAACTTACACGGGCAAGTGCTGTATTCTCAAAGCACTTGCTCCGTAAGTTGCGGCGGCGTAGCGTAAATCGGCCGGCGTAAGCCAGCCTAATTCAAATTTGGATCAGGGGGGCGTGTTTTATGCGAAACTACTGTGACCCGACGTGATTGACGTTTTTTCGGAACGGCGCATGCGCCGTCCGTGGAATTTCCCAGTGTGCATTGCTCCAAAGTACGCCGCAAGGACGTCATTGGTTTATACATGAACGTAAATGACGTCCAGCCCCATTCACGGACGACTTACGCAAACGACGCAACTTTTTCAAATTTCGACGCGGGAGCGACGGCCATACTTAACATTGGCTGCGGCTCATATAGCAGGGGCAACTTTACGCCGGGAAAAGCCTAACGTAAACGTCGTAACTTTACTGCGTCGGCCGCGCGTACGTTTGGGAATTCGCGTATCTAGCTAATTTGCATACTCGACACGGAATTAGACGGGAGAAAAATGCAGTTTAGATCCGACGGCGTAAGAGACTTACGCCTGTCGGATCTAATGGATATCTATGCGTAACTGTATCTCGGTTGAGAATCTGGGCCACTGGAGTTAATCTGGCAACCCCGATGCTACCTCTATAGTTGTGGCTACTGCGTCCCTGACAGCAGGCGGCGGAGTGCTATTCAACTGTCAGGGATGCAGTAGCCGGAACTATAGAAGTAGCATCGGAAAATGCAGTTCCACTCGCATAGTCACAGCGTTCCTATTGTCCATCAGCAGAGGTGCCAGAATGGAGATCCTGCCAGCAAAAAAGCCCTGGGGTGTGCCTGGGCATTAGGGTGTGCCCAGGCACACCCGGCACACCGTGTGCGCACGCCTATGGTCACATGACAGAATGGCATGGCAATCGATCCAAAACGTGCAGGGGACTATTTTTTTTCACTTTGAGATGTGGCGGAGTGCAGCGGTTCCCGGTCCCGGCCTCTTCTATATCAATCCACCACAACAATTTCCGAGGGATGACAATAAAAGAGGCCGGGCATTTAATAATAGGAAACAGAAGCACTGCAGATTACTCCACTGCACCTGGAAGTGAAGAATCAGTCCCCTTTCTGACTCCATTCATTTTAGTGGGTCGGCATAACTGCAAGGCAACCAGAAATTTTATATGAAGGCCAACATTAGTCATTTTGGAATTTTGAACTTTTCTCTCTATAATTTGATGTTGTATAAAAAATATAAGAAATGTAGGTGAAGGTGCTTAATCTCATTCTTCTTTTTAATTGCAGATGTACGCGGTATTTACTGCAGAGACAGCTCACAAGGCAGGTCTGCCCCAGTGAGCGAGACAGAATGTGAAAGCTACATTGAGGCTCAACCAGCATGTGACGTTCATACGGAGACGCCACCAGCATATGATGTTCACACGGAGACAGCCCCAGACATGGCCACTCCACCAGAGTGCGCTCCAGACATGGCCACTCCAACAGAGTGCGCCCCAGACATGGCCACTCCACCAGAGTGCGCCCCAGACATGGCCACTCCACCAGAGTGCGCCCCAGGTGAGGCCACTCCACCAGAGTGCGCCCCAGACATGGCTACTCCAACAGAGTGCGCCCCAGGCGAGGCCACTACAACAGAGTGCGCCCCAGGCAAGGCCACTCCAACAGAGTGCGCCACAGACATGGCCACTCCAACAGAGTGCGCCCCAGACATGGGCACTCCAACAGAGTGCGCCCCAGACATGGCCACTCCAACAGAGTGCGTCCAAGACATGGCCACTCCAACAGAGTGCACCGCAGACATTGCCACTCCAACAGAGTGCTCCCCAGTTATGGCCACTCCAACAGAGTGCGCCCCAGACATGGCCACTCCAACAGAGTGCGCCCCAGGTGAGGCCACTCCAACAGAGTGCGCCCCAGGCGAGGCCACTCCAACAGAGTGCGCCGCAGACATGGCCACTCCAACAGAGTGCGCCGCAGACATGGCCACTCCAACAGAGTGCGCCCCAGACATGGCCACTCCAACAGAGTGCGCCCCAGACATGGGCACTCCAACAGAGTGCGCCCCAGACATGGGCACTCCACCAGAGTGCACCCAAGACATGACCACTCCAACGGAGTGCGCCCCAGACATGGCCACTCCAACAGAGTGCGCCGCAGACATGGCCACTCCAACAGAGTGCGCCCCAGACATGGGCACTCCAACAGAGTGCGCCCCAGACATGGGCACTCCAACAGAGTGCGCCCCAGACATGGCCACTCCAACAGAGTGCACCCAAGACATGGCCACTCCAACGGAGTGCGCCCCAGACATGGCCACTCCAACAGAGTGCGCCCCAGACATGGCCACTCCAACAGAGTGCGGCCCAGACATGGCCACTCCAACAGAGTGCGCCCCAGACATGGCCACTCCAACAGAGTGCGCCCCAGGCGAGGCTACTCCAACAGAGTGCGCCGTAGACATGGCCACTCCAACAGAGTGCGCCCCAGACATGGCCACTCCAACAGAGTGCGCCCCAGACATGGCCACTCCAACAGAGTGCGCCCCAGACATGGGCACTCCAACAGAGTGCGCCCCAGACATGGCCACTCCAACAGAGTGCGTCCAAGACATGGCCACTCCAACAGAGTGCACCGCATACATTGCCACTCCAACAGAGTGCTCCCCAGTTATGGCCACTCCAACAGAGTGCGCCCCAGACATGGCCACTCCAACAGAGTGCGCCCCAGGTGAGGCCACTCCAACAGAGTGCGCCCCAGGCGAGGCCACTCCAACAGAGTGCGCCGCAGACATGGCCACTCCAACAGAGTGCGCCCCAGGCGAGGCCACTCCAACAGAGTGCGCCGCAGACATGGCCACTCCAACAGAGTGCGCCGCAGACATGGCCACTCCAACAGAGTGCGCCCCAGACATGGCCACTCCAACAGAGTGCGCCCCAGACATGGGCACTCCAACAGAGTGCGCCCCAGACATGGGCACTCCACCAGAGTGCACCCAAGACATGACCACTCCAACGGAGTGCGCCCCAGACATGGCCACTCCAACAGAGTGCGCCGCAGACATGGCCACTCCAACAGAGTGCGCCCCAGACATGGGCACTCCAACAGAGTGCGCCCCAGACATGGGCACTCCAACAGAGTGCGCCCCAGACATGGCCACTCCAACAGAGTGCACCCAAGACATGGCCACTCCAACGGAGTGCGCCCCAGACATGGCCACTCCAACAGAGTGCGCCCCAGACATGGCCACTCCAACAGAGTGCGCCCCAGACATGGCCACTCCAACAGAGTGCGCCCCAGACATGGCCACTCCAACAGAGTGCGCCCCAGGCGAGGCTACTCCAACAGAGTGCGCCGTAGACATGGCCACTCCAACAGAGTGCGCCCCAGACATGGCCACTCCAACAGAGTGCGCCCCAGACATGGCCACTCCAACAGAGTGCGCCCCAGACATGCGCACTCCAACAGAGTGCGCCCAAGGTGAGGCCACTCTACCAGAGTGCGCCCCAGGCGAGGCCACTCCGCCAGAGTGCGCCCCAGACATGGGCACTCCACCAGAGTGTGCCCCAGGCGAGGCCACTCCACCAGAGTGCGCCCCTGACATGGCCACTCCACCAGAGTGCGCCCCAGACATGGCCACTCCACCAGAGTGCGCCCCAGATACGGCCGTTCCAGAGTTCGGCTTCCACAAGGTGACTCCACCAGAAGAACCCTCGATCATCACAGAACCGGACAAAGGAAAAAGAACCAGAAAAAGAACCAACAATAAAAAAAATAGAAGACAGTATGAGTGCACCCAAGACGAGGCCACTTCCCCAGAGTGCGCCCCAGACATGGCCACTCCAACAGAGTGTGCCCCAGGCGAGGCCACTCCACCAGAGTGCGCCCCAGACATGGCCACTCCAACAGAGTGCACCCCAGACATGGCCACTCCAACAGAGTGCGCCCCAGGCGAGGCCACTCCACCAGAGTGCGCCCCAGACATGGCCACTCCAACAGAGTGCCACTTCCACATGGAGACTCCAGCAGAGGGCGACTTCTACAAAAAGAAACCAGAACGTCATGTTCGCTTTACGCTTCCTCCAGGAATGGACGATGAATCTGATACTCGACGAAAACATAGCCCTCTATTTCAGAAAGCTTTAAAGAAATACCTCCACCAAAGTATTCCACTAAAACGTCGTGATCGCCCTACGCTTCCTCCAGAAAGCGATGATGACACTGAGACTCTCAAAAAATGTGGCGCTCGCTGTCAGAAAGAAAACAAGAAAGAAAACAAGAAAGATAACAAGAAAGATAACAAGAAAGATAACAAGAAAGATAACAAGAAAGAAAACAAGAAAGAAAACAAGAAAGAAAACAAAAATGAAAACAAAAATGAAAACAAGAAAGAAAACAAGAAAGAAATTCAAAGACCAGAAGTGTCATCAGCCCCCCCCTGCAGAAGAACCCTCGATCATCATGGACAAAAGAAAAAGAACCAGAAAAAGAAACAAAAATAGAAAAAATAAAAAAACACAGTACGAGTTGGACCGGCTTTGAAGGGAGGTTGGAAGCCAGTAGATTTTTTCTTTCCTGCAGGCGTGTGTTGGACCAGCTGTGAGGGGAGGTTGGATGCCAGAAGACTTTTCTTTTCCTGCAGGCGTGTGTTGGACCAACTGTGAGGGGAGGTTGGAGGCAGTGGCATAGCGTGGTGGGTGCCAGGGGGGCCACCGCCCCGGCGCAAAATTTAGAGGGTGCTGTCACAAGTGTGGAGAGGAGGGAGCACCAACAACAGATGGAGCCGAAAAAGGGTTAATACTCCCCACAGTGCACCTCTGCAGAGGCGCATTGCTGGCAGTATTACCGTGGTTTCCCATTGTTTTCAATGAGAAGGAGCGGTATACACACTGCTCCTCTCACTGCTCCAAAGATGCTGCTTGCCAGAATTCTAAACCGAGATTTCATCTTCCCTCGATGTTCCATCTTGTTAGAAAATTCATGTCTGTAGGCCGGAGGGACGCCGTGGGAAGGGGACAGAGGGACTATATCTCCCAGCAATCTCTGTCCGCATGGGAAACTACAACTCCCAGCATGCACTGTGTATGTAATGGGGCTTCAGCTCCCAGCCTGGAATAAGATGTTACAGGACTATATCTCCCAGCATGATTTTTTCTATAGATGTACTACAGGTCCCAGCAATCTCTACATACCCCAGCCTGCTCCCCACCCCCTCCTCAGGGGTAATTTCACCCCACACCCCTCTCCCACCAAGGGTGGTGGGTCCCCTCCCCCCCCCCAGGATAAGGGTGGGCCAGTTGGGCCTGCGGGGGAGGGGTAAAGGGCGTGGGAGATGAGTGGGGTGGTGGGACTGGAGGGGTAATATCTCCATAGAAAAAATCATGCTGGGATATGTAGTCCCACAGCATCTTATTCCAGGCTGAGAGCTGAACCCCCACTACTTACACAGTGCATGCTGGGAGTTGTAGTTCCCCATGCGGACAGAGATTGCTGGGAGTTGTAGTTCCCTTAGAGCCTGAGCAGAGGCGGCAGATTACACAGACACGTCGTCACCCACCTGTAGTCTGGACAATGGCTCCTCCCTCTGGAGCTCTGTGTGAGGGATTGTCCCTCCTCCCCCGATCTCCACACACTGACACCCACATCTCCACTCACTTACCACCGAGGGTGGGGCTCCAAATGCCCGCCCTCCCCCACACACAGGAAATATTCGATTGCCTCTCGGGGGATCAAGAAGGATTTTTTTCCCCAGCTGGAGCACATTGGATCATGCTTTGCTGGGGTTGCTGGATCAACTGCCTCACAACCCAATACACCCACTCATCTACCACCAAGAGGGGACGCTACCACCCTGGGTATGGGGTGAGTGTGGCCAGTGGAACTTCCCCCCAAGTTTTATCTGTCCACACTCCCCCACGCCCAGCATACTGGTAATACCACCTGCCCTCACCTATATGCACTCATCTACCACCAAGAGGGGACGCTACCACCCTGGGTATGGGGTGAGTGTGGCCAGTGGAACTTCCCCCCAAGTTTTATCTGTCCACACTCCCCCACGCCCAGCATACTGGTAATACCACCTGCCCTCACCTATATGCACTCATCTACCACCAAGAGGGGACGCTACCACCCTGGGTATGGGGTGAGTGTGGCCAGTGGAACTTCCCCCCAAGTTTTATCTGTCCACACTCCCCCACGTCCAGCATACTGGTAATACCACCTGCCCTCACCTATATGCACTCATCTACCACCAAGAGGGGACGCATGACCCTGAGTATAGGGTGAGTGTGGCCAGTGGAACTTCCCCCCAAGTTTTATCTGTCCACACTCCCCCACGTCCAGCATACTGGTAATACCACCTGCCCTCACCTATATGCACTCATCTACCACCAAGAGGGGACGCTACCACCCTGGGTATGGGGTGAGTGTGGCCAGTGGAACTTCCCCCCAAGTTTCATCTGCCCTCACTCCCCCACGCCCAGCATACTGGTAATACCACCTGCCCTCACCTATATGCACTCACCTACCACCAAGAGGGGACGCTACCACCCTGAGTATAGGGTGAGTGTGGCCAGTGGAACTTCCCCCCAAGTTTCATCTGTCCACACTCCTCCACGCCCAGCATACTGGTAACACCACCTGCCCTCATCTATATGCACTCATCTACCACCAAGAGGGGACGCTACCACCCTGGGTATGGGGTGAGTGTGGCCAGTGGAACTTCCCCCCAAGTTTCATCTGCCCTCACTCCCCCACGCCCAGCATACTGGTAATACCACCTGCCCTCACCTATATGCACTCACCTACCACCAAGAGGGGACGCTACCACCCTGGGTATGGGGTGAGTGTGGCCAGTGGAACTTCCCCCCAAGTTTCATCTGGCCACACTCCCCCACGCCCAGCATACTGGTAATACCACCTGCCCTCACCTATATGCACTCATCTACCACCAAGAGGGGACGCTACCACCCTGGGTATGGGGTGAGTGTGGCCAGTGGAACTTCCCCCCAAGTTTCATCTGCCCTCACTCCCCCACGCCCAGCATACTGGTAATACCACCTGCCCTCACCTATATGCACTCACCTACCACCAAGAGGGGACGCTACCACCCTGAGTATAGGGTGAGTGTGGCCAGTGGAACTTCCCCCCAAGTTTCATCTGTCCACACTCCCCCACGCCCAGCGTAATGGTACTACCCCCTGGCCCCACCTATATGCACTCATCTACCACCAAGAGGGGGCGCTACTACCCTGAGCATAGGGTGAGTGTGGCCAGTGGAACTTCCCCCCAAGTTTCATCTGTCCACACTCCCCCACGCCCAGCGTAATGGTACTACCCCCTGCCCCCACATATATGCACTCATCTACCACCAAGAGGGTCCAGAGAAAATGGGGTGCCTTGTAGATAAGTTGGGCTACATGCCCAGGTTAAAACAGGACTAACATTTATTTACTAACACACTGGTCAACATACAATCACTGGCATGCACTGACCTACACTAACAGACGACGTCCAGATGTACATAAACTGACCACTCCATGCTTTAGATAGATGCACACAGACAGACAACCAAATTAGGAGAGAGTAGATCGCACACACAGATTATAGGCCTACTACAAACATACATCCAACATTAGAAAAAGGATGACTAGCATCCAGTAGGGTAGTTAGTGTAGTTCCTGCCCTAGAAGAGTCTACCTTGCCGTGGTGGGCAGGCTTGGAATCTCTTGGTCAACAGTGTGCCAGCGAATGGACGAGAGGATCACTAGACCTTCACTTCTGGCCAATTGATTTTACCAAAGGACTCTTGGTTTAATCAGAGTATATATAGTTGGAAAAGGAAAAAATGTGTATAGGTCCAGGGCTGGACTGGGACATAAATTTGGCCCTGGACTTCATCCAGACCGGCCCACTTTTATTTTAAGTGTCCCCCTTTGCATCAGAGTCCCCCTTACATCAGTGTCCCCCCATCAGAGCCCCCCTTGCATCAGAGAGTCACCCTTGCATCAGAGCCCCCCTTGTATCAGAGTATCCCCCATCAGAGTATCCCTTGCATCAGAGTGTCCCCCATCAGAGTTTTTCTTGCATTAGAGTGTACCCCATCAGAGTTTTTCTTGCATTAGAGTGTCCCCCATCAGAGTCCCCCTTGCATCAGAGTGTCCCCCCTTGCATCAGAGATCCCCCTTGCATTAGTGTTCCCCTTCAGTGTCCCCCCTTGCATCAGAGAGTCCCCCTTACATCAGAGAGCCCCCCTTGCATCAGAGTGCCCCCCCCCCCTTGCATCAATGTTTCCCCCCTTGCACCAGAGAGCCCCCTTTGCATTAGAGTGTCCCCCCTTACATCAGAGTGTTCCCCCTTGCATCAGAGTGCCCCCCTTGCATCAGTGTCCCCCCTTGTACCAGAGAGCCCCCTTTGCTTTAGAATGTCCCCCCTTACATCCGAGTTTTCCCCTTGCATCAGAGTGCCCCCTTGCATTAGAGTGTCCCCACTTGCATCAGTGTCCTACCTTGTACCAGAGAGCCCCTTTTGCATTAGAGTGTCTCCCCTTACATCAGAGTATTCCCCACTTGCATCAGAGTGCCCCCCTTGCATTAGAGTGTTCCCCCTTGCATCAGTGTCCCCCCTTGTACCAGAGAGCCCCCTTTGCATTAGAGTGTCCCCCCTTACATCAGCGTGTCCCCCATTGCATCAGAGAGCCCCCCTTGCATCAGAGTGTCCCCCATTGCATTAGAGTGTCCCTCATCAGAGTTTCCCCCTTGCATCAGAGATCCCCCTTGCATTAGTGTTCCCCTTCAGTGTCCCCCCTTGCATCAGAGAGTCCCCCTTACATCAGAGTGCCCCCCTTGCATCAGAGTGTCCCCCCCCCTTGCATCAAAGTTTCCCCCCTTGCACCAGAGAGCCCCCTTTGCATTAGAGTGTCCCCCCTTACATCAGAGTGTTCCCCCTTGCATCAGAGTGCCCCCCTTGCATCAGTGTCCCCCCTTGTACCAGAGAGCCCCCTTTGCATTAGAGTGTCTCCCCTTACATCAGAGTATTCCCCACTTGCATCAGAGTGCCCCCCTTGCATTAGAGTGTTCCCCCTTGCATCAGTGTCCCCCCTTGTACCAGAGAGCCCCCTTTGCATTAGAGTGTCCCCCCTTACATCAGCGTGTCCCCCATTGCATCAGAGAGCCCCCCTTGCATCAGAGTGTCCCCCATTGCATTAGAGTGTCCCTCATCAGAGTTTTCCCCTTGCATCATAGTGTCCCCCATTGCACCAGGGTGTCCCCCATCAAAGTGTCCCCCATCAGTGTGTCCCCCCTTGAATCAGAGTGCCCCCCTCTCCTCTCCCTCCCACATGTACTCATTCACAGCTCTCCAGAAAGGCAGCATTGTTACTCTCTCCAGTCATGTGATAAGTGACAAGTGATAAGGGGAGAGAGGAGGGCGGGAGGGAGCAGAAAGGCTAATACTCACTCCAGCAAGTGACGGCTGATGCTTTTCTTGACAGTAGTGAAATTGTGATTACTCACTGTCAGAGAGGAGCGGCTCAAGGACTGCACCTGACCGGCCCACTGAGCCATCGGCCCACTGTGAAACTCCCGGTAGTCCCAATGGCCAGTCTGTGCCTGTATAGGTCCATAATTACAATTTCATAAACACACAATACAAATTTGGTATTTGTTTCCTCTTTTATTTATTCCTTTCATGACCGGGGGTCATTACCACTTGGATGCACAGGCCCACATTTGCAAGGCTGGAAGGGGCTCTATGGCTACTTCTTCCACTTCTGGTGCATATAGGGATGTGTAATAGGTGTTTATGTATTAACATGTGTCCTCACCATGTATATATGTATGTACTGACAAGCCCCTTATGTGACAGTAGTGACAAGGTCCTCTCAATGGAGACATCAGGGGTATTCTAGCTTCACCCCAAGAACAGGATATACGATTAAATCCTGTAATGAAACATTCCCCTTTACTAGGAAAAGATATCACGTTCTCAGGGAATTTTATATTATTTTTTTATTAATTTTATATTCCTCCACATTCCACTCACAAAATATATAGGGAATTCTTTCCTGTTATCCAGGGCTAGAGGATCTGCTCTATTCAGAAAATGTGTTTTTTCTGCCCTCTCAATCTATACTTTAGACTTTAGGCAATCTAAGCCTTTCTCTAGTCTCCAAAATAATTGTAAAATTCTCAATTTTAAAAAGTGACCGTGAGGTCTGGTTCACACTTGTGCGATGCCAGACACCGCATGTGATTTGCAGCGCACTGCTGTTCACATTACATGCAATGTCTGTGCGATGCGATTTCAGCCATACAGATAGTATGGCCGATATCGCACCGTATTCGGTCCAAACACGCACAGGACCCTTTTTTCTGTTCGGACCAGAATCGGATCACATGGGTGTTCACACATATGTGATCCGATTCATGTCCGAACAGTCAGTTCGCAGTGCGATACGCGAGCTGAAATGGGGGTGTCGTTAACATTTAATGACACTCCCCAGCAGTTTGCATATGGCAGTGTGAACTGTCGTGCAAGTGTCGTGGCAGTGAAGGGGTTAACCACTAGGTGGCACTGAAGGGGTTAAGTGTGTCCTAGGGAGTGATTCTCACTGTTAGGGGGAGGAGCTACCAGTGACACGTCACTGATCACTGTTCCCGATCACGGGGAACAGTAGATCAGTGACATGTCACTAGGCAGAACAAGGGAATGCCTTGTTTAGGCCGGATTCACACTAGCGAATTTCAGCTCTCTTATTCTCTTGCGCTGTGCAGTCTGGGAGACTGTGAGCTCTTCCGCTTCGCTATGAGAAATAAGTTGCGGTGCAGTCCCAGCTTAGGCTCCAGCGGTGACACTGACACTGCAGTGAGTAAATGTACACTGAAGACCATCCATGATGATCCCAGGGATTGTGACCGTGCGGAGACTGGGGGGAAGGAGGAGGGCAGTTTAGTATAGGAATCAGGTAGGTCAGTGTAGTGGTCAGTATAGGAATCAGGTAGGTCAGTGTAGTGGTCAGTATAGCAATCAGATAGGTCAGTTTAGTGGTCAGTGTAGGAATCAGGTAGGTTAGTATAGTGATCAGGTAGGTCGGTGTAGGAATCAGGTTGGTCAGTACTACTGTACTAGTGGAAGGGAGTGCTAAAAAATCCACGGGTTAGGGGGCGCAAATTTCTTGCCCTGCCCCGGGCGTTGACAACCCACGCTACGCCACTGGTTGGAGGCCAGTATGTTTTTGAGGTGTGTGTTGGGCCGGCTATAAGGGGAGGTTGGAGGCCGGTATGTTTTTCAGGCATGTGTTGGACTGGCTATGAGGGGAGGTTTGAGGCCAGTATGTTTTTCAGGCATGTGTTGTACTGGCTATGAAGGGAGGTTGGAACTCTTCTTGTCTTCAGAGGTGGGAGGAGTCTTTCCAGCTTTCTTTAGGCTTTCTCTGCTGGGGAAATGAGAACTCTACCCACCAGTGAGGTGCTTCATGGAGAAGTCCAAGGCCTCACTCACATGATGTGTATGAATCTGTACCCTGTGTGGGGGCTGTGTTTACCCCAAAAAGGACATCCATGCAGGTAGGGGTGCAACAGATCAAAAAACTTGTGGCTCGTATTGTTTCTTGGATCAGAGTCACGGATGGGATCATTTTTCGGATCAGCAATAAAAAATGTCGTAACGTGGCTCAAGCACTTTCACCATGTTTTTTAAGCCCTCGTTTCGCACAACCGAATATGGCCTCATGTCTGCACCTATAAACACACAAATAGCATTTGTGATGGCTTTAGCCCGGTCTGATTGTGCAACAAGGGGCTGCTTAAATGCTGCGGTGTTCAGCAGCTTTCGTTTTCACTCCTGTCCCGTTTTCACTCCTGTCAGCGGTTTTATCCACTAACCTCTTTCCTTCATCATTATATTTGACAGGGAAGCCAAAATGCTCCCACACAGGGGATTTAAATGACGCGGGGCGTTCAAGCTCCTCCGTTCCTCCGCTCGCCATGACCACGCTGTGTGTGGACTGAACATGCATGCTCACAACTTTTTTTCAGAAATCAATCCACGGATCACGTGTGTGCGGTTCGGATCAATGATGATCCGTTTCACCACTACACGAGGGTGTAGTTTTGTGGATGCACCCTGGGTGCGTTCATGGCCGTGCACCGTCACCCACACAGATGTCACATTGGGTGCAGCCGCTGCACCCCAGTAGTTTAGGTTAAGTTTGGATTTCTTCTGTAGGCGCTTTGAGTGGACATAACTGATGTACCCTGCTCTGCAGGGGCAGGCCTTAGAGAACAGAGGCTGTTTATGGGCAGCACAGAGGCTTAGTGGTTAGCCTTGCAGCACGGGGGTTGGTTCAAATCCTGACCAGGACACTATCTGCATGTTCTCCCTGTGTTTGCTCTGGATACTCCGGTTTCCTCCCACACTACAAAGACATGCTACCTTGCGTTGGTGGTGCAGTGGTGAGCATAGCTGCCTTCCCAGCAGCTGACTCGGGTTCGATTCCCGGCCAACGCCATCTCCAAGTACTTGGAGTCCCCAGAGAGAAAGGCACTATACAAGGTCAATGCTGAGTATATATTAGCGGTGGAATACAGTGAGCATTTAAACACATAACAAATACACCAGAATGCATCTAAACACATGAAAAACACACCAGAGAGCATCTAAACGCATCAAATATACACCAGCGAGCATCCAAACGCATCAAAAACACACCATAATGTATCTAAACGCATCAATAATACACCAGAGTGCAACTCCCCTCCCTCTTCCACACCCCCCCCCCCCTCTGTTCTACCTTGCCTTTTCCAATGTAATATTTTTGATTAACCTTAAATCTTAATATCTACATTTACACTCTTGGCAACTCTTGGATATGAGGCAGCTTTTGGAGGGCTTGGTTTGCATTCTCCTGGGCCTAGCAGGCTGTTTAACACCAACATCTCAGGCACTTTTTTATAGGCGATTATATTTGAATGATGTATTGTCGATCGACATTAAATAGTTGATTATGTTGTGAAGTTTGGAATCCAGTATGTTTTTCAGGTGTGTGTTGGACTGGCTATAAGAGGAGGTTGGAAGCCGGTATGTTTTGAGGCGTATGTTGGGCCGGCTATAATGGGAGGTTGGAGGCCGGTATGTTTTTCAGGCGTGTTTTGGACTGCCTATGAGGGGAGGTTGGAGGCCAGAATGTTTTTCAGGCGTGTGTTGCACTGGGAGGCTGAAGGCCTGTATGTTTTTCTGGCATGTGTTGGACTGGCTATGAGGGGAGGTTGGAGGCCAGTATGTGTTTCAGATGCGTGTTGGACCGGCTATAAGGGGAGATTGGAACTCTTCTTGTCTTGTCTTCTTGGTGGGAGGAGTCTTTCCAGCTTTCTTTAGACTTTCTCTGCTTGGGAAATGACAACTCTTCCCACAAGTGAGATCCTTCTCACTTGTGGGAGAAGTCCAAGGCCTCACTCACATGATGTGTATGACCCTGTACCCTGTGTGGGGGCTGCGTTTACCCCAAAAAGGACATCCATGCGGGTGTAGTTGCGTGTACGCACTCTGGGTGTGTTCAGGACCGTGCATCGGCACCCACACAGATGTTATATTGGGTACAGCCGCTGCACCCCAGTTGACACCAATGAGACTGTCTACATCAGGGGTGTCCAAACTTTTTTCAAAGAGGGCCAGATTTGATGAAGTGAACATGTGTGAGGGCCGACCATTTTGCCTGACATTCTTTCAACCATTAAAATTCGGACTAAGTGTGTTCATCCAAGTACTAATACACTGCCCAGCAAGAATTCTCTTGCCTTTGGGGTTGTGTGTGGTGAAGAGATGAGCTTGGGCGTGTAATTTGGATATACCGTATAACACGCACCTTCACTTTAAGAGGGAAATTTCAGGAAAAAAACTAACATTTTAAATAAAGAACTGTGAAGCAAAATAAGGGTCAATGCCCATGAATGCAGCCTAATGAGTGCCCATATGCAGCCTCACCATTGCCATGAATGCAGCCTCACCATTGCCATGAATGCAGCCTCACCATTGCCATCGGTGCAGCCTGATCCTTGCCCATCTGCGGCGACAGGGAGCGGGCGGGAAGAGTGCCAACACATTATATACAAGGAGAATCTGTTTTCTCTGCGGCCTCTTTAATACAAAGTCCTGCCTCTTATGATGGACAGAACAGTCATCCAATGGCAGCGCAGGAGATGGGACTTCCTATTGCACGGCACTCATCCTTCCCCTCCCTGTGCCCTCCAAGGCAGCCAGCATATATATCTTTTGTGGCCCCCGGGATTTGTTGGGGGCCACAAAATATATACATGTACAAATTACCAGGCGGGCCGTTCAAAACCGGAGCGGGCCGGACTTTGGACATGCCTGATGTACGTGGATGTGCCCAGCCGTGCCATTCTGCCGACGTATATCGTCAGTAGGGGGTCCTTAAGTGGTTAAAGCAGAGTTCCACACCTCCAGCAAAAAATGTAAAGTCAGCAGCTACACATACTGTAGCTGACAACTTTTAATATTAGGACACTTACTTGTCTTGGATTCCAGGTATGTCGGCACCCCAGCCGATGTTTCCATCAGGTCTCGGGTGCTGCCGCCGTCATTGCCTGTAAGGGAAAATGGCAGTGAAGCCTTTCGGCTTCACAGACGCTTCTCTATTGCGCATTCGCGAAACGCGCTGCGTTTACTGAATGGCCCGGTGGCGGGGGAAGGAGGAGGGGGTCCAACCTTCCGAGTGATCTCACCGTAGCGAGATCTCTCGGAAGTGGGAATGGTTACCTGTCAAACACAGATACCCGCTCCCCCCTCACCCTCAAAAGGTGCCAAATGTGGCCCTGGAGGAGGCAGATAAGCGGAAATTCCACTTTTGGGTGGAACCCCGCTTTGAATCCACTTCCTCACCCATTCTGATGCTCGCTTTGAACTTCAGCAAGTCTTCTTCACCACGTCTGGATGCCTAAATGCGATGAGTTGCTTCCATGTGATTGGTGATTAGCAATTTCTGTTACCAAATAATTGAACAGGTGTACCTAATAAAGTGGCTGATAAGTGTATGTTACTGAGTAGCTGGCTTTACTGTATTGGAGGATTAGTGCATGCACTACTTTTAAAAACGCAATGTGCCCAATGTTACTGGTGTGAACAAGCCCTTAAAGCGGAGTTCCACCCATATAAAAGTCAGCAGCTACAAAAAGTTTAGCTTCTGACTTTTATTAACCACTTAAGGACCCCTCACTGTATATAAACGTCATTTTTTAAAAGATGGATATCTCGGTAACGGCAGCAGCCGCTGCCTCAACCGAGATATCCATCCTCAGTGAGCGGCCCTTTAAATGATAACGGCGCAAGATCACTGTTATCGGCGGCGGGAGAGGGCCCCCCCCCTCCCGCTGCTCTCCCGCACCCTCCGTCGCTTACCGGAGCTGTCGGCAGCAGTGGAGGCGATCGAGTCCTTCCTCCTGCTTGGCTGGGATACGAGTGAGGGCAAGCTGGCCCCCACCCGTCTCCATAGCATAGAAGGCACATTTTCTTGCTGTCATTTTTTCAAATGACCAAGGGCCATATTCTCGTAGATCGGCGCATATTTAGTGAGGCGGAGCGGATCTCCGATGCGCACCGCCGGCTTAACTTGGCGAGAGCCGAACCATATTCCCGAACCCCCTGCGTCCTACGCTGCGCTCGCGTAACTTAAATGTGTTGGCGTAAGTAGGCGCAAGTGACGGTAGGAGGGATGTGGGCGTGAAGCATTATAATGATCCGTGACCCCATGCAAATGATGTCCAGACCTAACGGCGCATGTGCCGGACGTGCTCCGCCCTCTGCGCATGCGCACAATGACAATAGGCGTAAATCCATGCTAAGTTGGGCCGGCCCAGTGTATAAAAGCTTCAAGCATCCGCCCAGCTAGTGCAAAGTGACTCCCTTGTATTTCCCTATTGGAGTTTTCACTTTGCTGCTGCTGCTATGCCAAGGAAAGACCGCAGGAAAAAAAACTTCAGCCCTGCTGAGAGGGAAGTTATTATCTCAGCAATGGAGCGCTTTGATGCCAGGCTCCATGGTGCTGAGAGTGGTAATACCAGCAAATTAAAAAAGGAAGAAATCTTACGCAAAGTGACGGCACAGGTCAATGCCCTTGGCCATGAGGTGAGGACCCCCCAGGACATCATTAAAAAAATGAATGACCTGCGGGGGGTGGTCAGAAATAAAATGGCCACCATTGCCAAACATGCCAGGGGCACTGGAGGTGGGCCACCCTGTCCGATCCGGCTGTCAGAGGAGGAGGAAATTATTGCCAGATGCCTGCGGAGGGAGCAGGTGGAGGGCCTGGAGGGCCATGACTCCAGTGACCCACCCATGAGGACAGGTAAGTGTGTTTTATCTTCTATATGGTGTGTAGCATGTTTGGGGGGGGGGACATGTGACAAGTGTGTGGGTCCACCAACATGGGATTTTTTTGTGTCATCCACAGGTGTGCAGGAGGGAGCTGGGCCGTCTTCTGCTGTCCGTCCAACACCATCCCCCCAGCAGTCTGCTACAGTGGCTGACCCCCTGGGAAGCCTACAGGCCTTTTTGGAGGGGAGTGGCCAGTCCTCCGCACAGGAGGTGGTTGAGGAGGATATTGCCCATGAGGAGGTGGTGGGCAATGAAGAGGAGGTGGCCCAGAGTGTGCATGAGGTCATTTTATTTCTTGACGACTCACATGAGATGCCCGGAACATCACACCACCACCGAATCACCAGCCCCTCAGGGTCTTCCATCACCCTCTCCAGCCCCTCCCGTCCCATGCCCCTCACCACCAGCCCCTCACGGCCCTCCCCCTATTCAAGGGCCCCAGGCACTCCTGTCCCCAGGAAGGCCACCCATAAGACCAGGGGTGTGGCAGGAGTCCTGCAGGAAAAGCTGGTCAGGCAGCAGGACCAGCAGAGCCGCCATATGGGGGACATTTTGGAGGAGTTGAGGCGGCTCAATAATAGCCTGTCCTCCTCTGGAGCAGTGCCCGACGCTCTGCAGGATGTGGCAGGAAACTCTGCAGCCACCATTACAAGTCTGGATGAGCTGCAAACCACCACAGCCGAACTTGTGGGGGAGGTCAGGGGCCTGCGGATGGCTGTGCAGGCCCAGACTGCATGCCAGGAGGCCCTGCTCAGCCGTATAGCAGTGGCTCTAGAGGGCAGACAGCCAGCCAGGGAGGCACCTGGGGATGTTAATCCACCGAGGGAGGCTCCTCCACCTGATGCCCCACCACCCCCAAATGAGGCTCCCCCCAGACAAGCGAGGGCCAGGAACCTGGGCACCAGGCGGAGTCCGCGCCGGGGCCGGTGATTTATTTGGGCTTCTTTATGCTCTAAGTATGATTTTTTATTTAATTTTTTATTTATGCTCTAAGTAAGAACTTTTTAATATTATTTTATTTATGCTCTAAGTAAGAGCTTTTTAATATTATTTTATTTATGCTCTAAGTAAGAGCTTTTTAATATTATTTTATTTATGCTCTAAGTAAGAGCTGTTGTATTTTTTGTGCTGCACAAAGTAGTGCATAGCACAGTGTGAATGGTGTGTGAATGTGGGGGGGTGACACTCCTGCCAGTAAGGGGTGTCACCCTCGGTCGCTGGGGATAAGTTCTCCCCAGGTCCGTGTGAAAGGTGTATGAATGGACAGCAACATCATTGGAGCCTTGACGCGGCGTTGCTGCTCCTTAGTACCGTGCGGTGTACTTCGGTCTAATCCAATGGGATGTGCATGTGGGGTGTGTGTGCTAGGGACCACAGTGGTGTGCATGCGTGCATTTTCTGTGTGCCATGTTTAATGTGTGTGTTTAACGTTCAAAGATTCGCTCCACGAGACATCTCCTGACTGCTGTACCATCAGCAGACGGGGTAGCCTCGGTTAGGGGGGGACATGGTGGTTGGGGGGTCAGGTCATCACGTAGGTCAATCTGCAGGCCCTTTCTCACTGCGAAGTTGTGCAGCACGCAACATGCAGCGATGATTTGGCACACGAAGTTGGGGGAATACAGCAGGGTACCCCCAGTCTTATCCAGGCATCGAAAGCGTGACTTAAGGATGCCAAATGTTCGCTCAACCACTGCACGGGTGCGTGCGTGTGCTTCGTTATATCTTCTCTCTCCTGGTGTTTGCGGATTGCGGAATGGAGTCATGAGATGAGGTCCCAGTGCATAGGCAGAGTCACCTGGAAGGGAAAAGACAGGAGGATGTTAGTCATGCATGTGCCCCTCGTGATGTCTGCATCATGGGGGGGGACAGTCATACCTGACACCCATGTCACTCACCAACCAGCCAGCTGTCCCCATACACATTCTGCTCAAATTGTCTTGGGATGTCACTTTGCCTGAATATAAAGCTGTCATGGCTGGATCCGGGGTGTTTTGCACGGACGTGCCATATGAGGCCATGTGCATCCACGATCACTTGGACATTGATAGAATGCCAATGTTTTCTGTTGCGGTATATGTGCTCGGTCTCGTGGGGGGGCTGTATTGCCACATGGGTACAATCAATTGCACCCACAGTGCGTGGGAAACCATCAATTAGGCAGAAATCTGTCATTGCCTTCAGCCGCATGTCCTCCTGGGTGGGTCTGATTATGTGGTGCGACATGCGTCGGAGTATTGCGGGGACAACTTGGTGCACGCATCTACTCATGCTGGTTTGGGATATCCCAACCACGTCTCCACTGGTTCTTTGAAAAGAGCCTGTGGCAAGAAAATGCAATGTTGCCAGGACCTTCACCAGTGGCTGCACTGCATGGGATCGTTGTGTTGGGCTGCTGATGTCATTCTTCAGGGCTCTGGTAATTTCAAGGATGGCATCAGGGTTGAATCTATAACGGTGATACACATCCACATCAGCCATGCCAAAGAGGCTAATGCGCTGTGGGTAGATCCTCTCACGTGCCCTCCTCCGTGCCCTCCTCCTTCTAAGTGCCTCTTCCTCCTCACACACTAGCAGTGCTAAGACCACGCCTGCCCCTGGCATGTTGGCATACGAATGTGTTGTCCGTAAAATTTGGTTGCTCAGCTCGTCCGGGATGGTGCTGCTGTATTTGCTTTTTTCAAGCTAACTTACTCAGGTCTGGAGCAAAGTTAACCGAGCTTTATAAGGGGTAACTTTCAGCCGGACAATCGTCTTACGCGCACAGCGCGTAGCCTAAGCCGATCGCGCGTAGGTTCGGGAATCAGCGCATCTACATCATTTGCATATTTGAATACTAATTCTATGGCAGCCTAGGATGCCATCAGCTGAAATATACGCCTACGCTGCGTAAACTTAAACTAGTTAAGACGGACAGGAGTAGCCTGATTTCTGGCGGATCTGGTTCTGTGACTATGGCGCATAGATAGGACCGCGCATCTTTACACTTACGCCGCGCATCTCCATATACGCCGGTGTAACTTGTTTGAGAATATGGCCCAAATTTATTTATTTTCATTTTAGTGTAAATATGAGATCTGAGGTCTTTTGGACCCCAGATGTCATATTTAAGAGGACTTGTCATGCTTTTTTCTATTACAAGGGATGTTTACATTCCTTGTTATAGGAATAAAAGTGACCCATTTTTTTTTTTGGGGTGTAAAAATTAATAAAAAAAATAAAAATAAATAAGAAAACAAACACATTTTTTTTAAAGCGCCCTGTCCCGACGAGCTCAGAAACAAACGCATACGTGAGTATGAAAACGGTGTTCAAACCACAAAAGTGAGGTATCACCGCGATCGTTAGAGCGAGAGCAATAATTCTAGCCCTAGACCTCCTCTGTAACTCCAAAGATGCAACCTGTAGAATTTTTTAAACGTCGCCTATGGAGATTTTTAAGGGTAAAAGTTTGACACCATTCCACGAGCAGGCGCAATTTTGAAGCATGACATGTTGGGTATCAATTTACACGGCATAACATTATCTTTCACAATATAAATAAAATTGGGCTAACTTTACTGTTGTGTTATTTTTAATTCAAAAAAGCAAATTTTTTCCCAAAAAAGTGCGCTTGTAAGACCGCTGCGCAAATACGGTGGGACAAAGTATTGCAATGACCACCATTTTTTTTCTAGGGTGTTAGAAAAAAATATATATAATGTTTGGGGGGTTTTAAGTAATTTTCTAGCAAAAAAAAATGTTTTAATCTTGTAAACACCAAATCTGAAAAACAGACAAGGTCCTTAAGTGGTTTATCGGACACTCACCTGTCCCAGGTTCCAGCGATGCGGGTGTACGAAGCCCCACTCATCCTTCCCTTCTCTCTGCGGTGCCGGTATCGTAACTGTGGGCGCCCGACTGTGGCCCGGGAGGAAGTGGTAGCTGGGTGCCTCTAAAAAGAGGGTTTCCGCTCCACCCCCCCAAAAAATTACATGCCAGGGGGTCACCTTCCCTTAACTGCTTGAGGACTGCTGCATGACTAACTACGTCGGCAGAATGGCACGACTGGGCATATGGAACGTCCCCTTTAAGAAGCCCAGCCGTGGGTCGCGAGCGTGGCGGCGGCGGCACTCTCGCGACCCAGTCCTGTGCCCTGTGACCGCGCCCGCGGGACCTGCGGACCCGATCGCCACCGGTGTCACCCGATATGGGGTCACAGAGCTGAAGAACGGGGAAAGGTAAGTGTAAACAAACCTCTCCCCGTGCTTCCTAGTGAGCCTGTCACTGATCGTTGTTCCCTGTCATAGGGAACGACGATCAGTGATGTCACACGCACAGCCACGCCCTCCTACAGTAAGAATCACACATTAGGGAACACTTAACCCCTTTAGCGCCCCCTACAGGTTAACCCCTTCACTTCCAGTGTAATTTTCACAGTAATCAGTGCATTTTTATAGCACTGTTTGCTGTAAAAATGACAATGGTCCCAAAATAGTGTCAAAAGTGTCCGATGTGTCTGCCATAAAGTTGTTGTCACGATAAAAATCGCTAATCGCCGCCATTACTAGTAAAAAAAATGTATTATTAATAAAAATGCCATAAAATGATCCCTATTTTGTAGACGCTATAACTTTTGCGCAAACCAATCAATGGACGCTTATTGCGTTTTTTTTTTACCAAAAATAGGTAGAAGAATATGTATCGGCCTAAACTGAGGAAAAAAAATGTTTTTTTATATATATTTTTGGGGGATATTTATTAAAAAGTATTACATTTATTATTTAAATGTAAAAAATATTGCATTTTTTTTTTAATTGTCGCTCTATTTTTCTTTATAGCGCAAAAATAAAAACCGCAGAGGTGATCAAATACCACCAAAAGAAACTGCCTATTTGTGGGAAAAAAAGGACGTCAATTTTGTTTGGGAGCCACGTCGCATGACTGCGCAATTGTCAGTTAAAGCAACGCAGTACCGAATCGCAAAAAGGGGCAAGGTCCTTTAGCTGCATAATGGTCCGGGGCTTAAGTGGTTAAAGCAGAAGTTCCATTTTTGGGTGGAAATCCGCTTTAATGTTCTGAGTAAGATGAAACGTGAGTCAGACTATAGCTATGAAGATCCTATATGTCAATACAGAGGTGGGCAAGGAGAACTACTACCACTTTTTTTTCATAGACTGACATAAACTGCTCATAGATTATTCTGAACCATGGAGACGTCGTTTCACATAGCCCAGCACTCTGAAAAGCATTTGTGATTGCTGTACGGAGGCGTGTAATCATTTCAGTACATTTTGGAATTCTTGGATAAACCTTTTAAGTAAACATATCCTTGTGCTAAATGTAATTTCTAACACTCCATATACAAACTGGAAAGTAGTAAAAAAAAAAAAAATAGTCACTATTCCTGCAGCTGGAAGGAAGGATACGAACGCCCTTTTTTGCAATAAATAAACCCTTCACGCTATGTTTGAAATAACAACCCCGCCATGCAAATCAATTATACCAGCTGTATGCTAATAACCCCTAATAGCAGTTTGCTGCAAGTTCTTACCTGCTTCTGTCCTGCAGTGGTTGTAGGGTTGCCACCTGTCCGGGATTCACCCGGACAGTTCAGGTTTGGAATCATGCATCTGGGTTTCAGACTGAAACCCAGACACATTATTCAGACCGGACTATGACTTCCCGGCAGGGTTGCTGGCTGCAGTTGTCTAAGCCGAGGGTGTCTGGTACACTCTCTTTCACACTGCCCAAAGTTAGCACTGACCTAACACTTCCCCCCACCTCACCAGGGCCGCCATCAGGAATTATGGGGCCCTTTACATAGCTTCAGGCATGGGCCCCATGCTGGAGCAGAGAAGCGGGGGGGGGGGTGCCACAAATTGGGGGGGTTGCCCTGGGGGCCCCTAACAAAAAAATAAAGAAATAAAAAATACATATAAAAAAAAGGGGGTGTAGCCATCCGGGGCCCTCTGGGCCCTTTAAAAAAAAAAAAAAAAATATATATATATATATATATATATATATATATATATATTGTGACAGGAAGTCAGGTAAATCTGTGGGTGTTGTCACAGACGGGACATACACTTCTGCCTTGTTTAGACAATACACCAATTGTTATTAGGCGTCGGCTGCAAATGTAGCCAGAAAAGGTCTTAGGGCGTTGGAAAACTTCAGCTGTTCAGAATGAGGCAATTAAGGCCTCTATAAGTAATCCAGAGGATTACCCCTGATTTTCTGCATGCTGAGGCTTTCTGAGTGAAGGAGAGCAGTAGCTGAAAGTCTTCTGAGGAGGTGAGGAGAGGATTGATTTTTCTGTGTGATAAAAATCAAAAGACTATTGTTTTTCTGCTGTATGACCAGCAGTGTCTGCCCAGCACTAGGCTGTACCAGACTCCCTAGATAGGTTCCTGTGTGGAAGGTAGACGCCCCAAGTGGCCAGGGTTTATTTTATGTTTGATTTTGCTTATGCTGTTTGGATGCTTGCACATGTTTCCAGCAAGATGGAAGAATAAACCAAAATCTTTGTTTTCAACCGTCTTCGACTGCCAGTCTGTATAAATTCAGTGTGTAGTGAACCCATCCAAGGGGTCACACACCCCGCTACCAAGCTAACCCCTTACAATATATATATATATATATGTGTAAAAAAATTAAAACTTTTTTTTTATAAAAAAAATTATTAAAAAAAGGGGAGTTGCCTTCCAGGGCTCTGGGGATCTCCGGGCCCCTTACAGGTGTATGGCCTGTACCCCCCTGGTGGCGACCCTGCACCTCACACACACAGACGGGAGAGGAGAGACGGCTCGATCTGCTCCTCTTCTTCCTACCCCTACCTCTCTGTTTCTGTCCACACAATCTCTGGCGCTTTTCCTCTCAAAAGGAAAGTAGGGGCCAGAAATTAAAATTCCAGCAGCCTTAGATACATCTGGATGAGAGGTGCACTAAGGTAAATCAGGGTTCTCAGAGCACCCCTTACATCAGAGTTTTCCTTTACACCAGAGGCCACAGTGTTCCCCCTTACATCAGAGTCCTCTCCGTACATTGGAGTTCTCAGTGTTCCCCCTTAAATCAGGGTTCCCAGAGCATCCCTTATGTTAGATTCCCCGGAGTTCTCCCTTATATCGGAGTCTGTTCAGATGTAAAATGGAACTCTGTGGACTCTGATGTAAAGGGGGACTCTTGTTATTAACTTCATATGATTACATATTTTATTTAATAACAAAATATATGTATAGTTTATACTATAAATAAAACAATTGCTGTGTGCCGCTAAAGTGTTTGGGTTTGACTTGAAGAAAAGATGGCAACCCTAATGCCGCGTACACACGCGTACACACGACGAGAAAACTGCTTCTTGCCGAGTTTCCCGTTCGTGTGTACGAGGCTTTCAGGTTTCTCGTCTGGAAATCTGGCCAGAATCTCGACGAGAAAAAGAGAACCTGCTCCCTTTTTTCTCGTCGAGATTCTTGTCGGCCTGTTTCCCGACGAGAAACCCGAGAGTGTGTATACTTACCTGTCGCCGTGGAAGCCCGCGCATGTTCGAAACGACTTTGACGCATGCGCAGTACCTTCCACGGCATAGGTAGGGTGAAGCAAGATGTGATGTGATGAGCGCATGCTCGTTGTACGCGATGACGTCACCGCGTTCTTTTCTTTCAAGATAACCGCGGTTCTTTTGAAACGAGAGTCTGTACACTCGGGCAGGAAGAATCTCGTCAGGGAAAACAACTTTTTTTTCCTGACGAGATTCTTGCCCGCGTGTACAGGGCCTTAGTGGTTGGATTAGGACTTTTCTTTGTGCATTCAAAACTGCCTATTAAGAGCTCATTTACACTGGCATTGACCTCTGAATAATGATCTGCCATTGATCACTTTTCAAAGGGCCTTCAAGTGTTAAGGGGGCATTATGTCGCCTCCTGAGCTCCGCAACACCTTTTTAACCCCTAAAACTCCTCACCACTGCGCTGCAAACATATGTGTAAGACGTGGATGGATAAATATAACAGCGCGTACAGACTATGGCCCAGATTCACAAAGCACTTATGCCGACGTAAGTGCAAATGTGCGTCGCCGTATCTGTGCGCCAGACCCAAAAACTAATATGCGCCTAAAAACAGGCTACACCCCACCGACGTAGCTTGCACACGCCGGCATAGGGTGGGCGCACATTTAGGCTGGACACATGGGGCTGCTTCCATTGATTAGCCATTCAAACATGCAAATGAGGGAAATACGGCGATTCACGAACGTGCGTGTGCCCGGCGCATGCTACGCGATATGCACGTAAGTTGTACGTCCGGCGTAAAGTTATTCCCCATAAAGCCTGAAGGACTTTTAGGGCGTCAGCATACCAAGAAATTTTGGACAATTTCATGCTCCCAACTTTATGGAAACAGTTTGGGGACGGCCATCTTCCTGTTCCAACATGACTGGGCACCATAGCTTTCAACTGTCCCCGATTTTGAGGGACTGTCCCTGATTTGGAGCAATGTCACTCTGTCCCTCTTTCCCCCCCATGTGTCCCTCATTTTGGTCTGATCCATATAGTTGTATTTAAAATGCACTTTTTATCTTTCAAATAGTGTTTCCCAGTGCTAAACCTTTCATCTGATTTCTAAATTGCTGCATTTGTACATTTTAACCACTTAAGCCCCGGACCATATTGCTGCCTAAAGACCCAAGGGGTTTTTACAATTCGGGACTGTGTCGCTTTAACAGACAATTGCGCGGTCGTGCGACGTGGCTCCCAAACAAAATTGGCGTCCTTTTTTCCCCACAAATAGAGCTTTCTTTTGGTGGTATTTGATCACCTCTGCGGTTTTTATTTTTTGCGCTATAAACAAAAATAGAGCGACAATTTTGAAAAAAATGCAATATTTTTTACTTTTTGCTGTAATAAATATCCCCCAAAAACATATATAAAAACATTTTTTTTCCTCAGTTTAGGCCGATACGTATTCTTCTACCTATTTTTAGTAAAAAAAAATCGCAATAAGCGTTTATCGATTGGTTTGCGCAAAATTTATAGCGTTTACAAAATAGGGGATAGTTTTATTGCATTTTTATTAATTTTTTTTTTTTTACTACTAATGGCGGCGATCAGCGATTTTTTTCGTGACTGCGACATTATGGCGGACACTTCGGACAATTTTGACACATTTTTGGGACCATTGTCATTTTCACAGCAAAAAATGCATTTAAATTGCATTCTTTATTGTGAAAATGACAGTTGCAGTTTGGGAGTTAACCACAGGGGGCGCTGTAGGAGTTAGGGTGCACCTAGTATGTGTTTACAACTGTTGGGGGGTGTGGCTGTAGGAATGACGTCATCGATCGTGTCTCCCTATAAAGGGAATGACGCGATCGATGGGCCGACACAGTGAAGCACGGGGAAGCCGTGTTTACACACGGCTCTCCCCGTTCTTCAGCTCCGGGGAGCGATCGCGACGGAGCGGCTATAAACGAATAGCCGCGCCGTCGTCCCGGATCGCTCCCCGAGCGGACCCGACCTCCGCATGTAGCGGGGGGGTCCCGATCGGACCCCCCACCCGCTAATAGGCGAGGACGTACCTGTACGCCCATGTGCCTGTACGTGCCATATTGTGGACGTATATGTACATGCGGGGGTCGGGAACTGGTTAAAAGCCGATATAAAGGAATAGTAGTGTTAAGAAAAAGCCCTTGTGGATTTAATTAAAGCGGAGGTTCACAGGAAAGAAAAATGTTCAAAGCCAGCAGCTACAAATACTGCAGCTGACTTTAAAAAAATGGACACTTACCTGTCCAGGTCACCTGTGACAGCGGCAGCCGAAGCTACCGCTCGGCTCTTGGCTTCCCCTGCCGCCATCCTCGGTGAGGAGATCGGAAAGTGGAGCACTGCGGCTTCATTGCCCTGTTCCCTACTGCACATGCGCGAGTCCTCACTGGTCCCCGCTGTGTTCTGGGAGCTATGTGTTTCCCAGAACACAACGGGGGGGTGACGCGAAGGGGCGGGACTCCCGCGGGAGTCTATACCAGGAAGTGGTGCAAATACCTGTTTTTTACAGGTATCTGCACCCCCTCCCCCATGAAAGGTGTCAAATGTGACACCGGAGGGGGGGGGGGGGGGGGGGTTCCGAAAAGCGGAGGTTCACTTTTGGGTGAACCTCCGCTTTAACCTTTTTTGGGGTTAATTCTCCTTTAAGGGGGGTGTGGCAGGGAGCATGTCCTATGCCTACATACGTTTGATAGTAGGTGTCCCTCATTCCCACCTCAAAATTTTGGGAGGTATGTACCAGTGCACAAAGCAAGGTCCATAAAGACATGGATGAGTGAGTTTGGGGTGGAGGAACTTGACTGGTCTGCACAGAGCCCTGACCTCAACCCAATAGAACACCTTTGGGATGAATTTGAGCGGAGACTGCGAACCAAGCCTTCTTGTCCAACATCAGTGCCTGACCTCACAAATGCACTTCTGGAAGAATAGTCAAACATTCCCATAGACACACTCCTAATCCTTGTGGACAGTGTTTCCATAAGAGTTGAAACTGTTATAGCTGCAAAGGGCGGGGCCAACTCAATATTGAACCCTATGGACTAAGACTGGGATGCCATGAAAGTTCCTGTGCGTGTAAAAGCAAGTGTCCCAATACTTTTGGTGATATAGTGTGTGTGGGTGTTAAAATATATATATACTGTATACACAGGGCCCTGACCTTCAGCTGGAAGGAGACGGAATTGTTTATCTTCTCTCTGCCCTCCTATATCACTGAGGTTTGTGCTAATGACTGACTTTCATTATGAGGCGAACGATGAAATCTATGCTAATGCCCGTGATTAAGTGAGTTAACAAAGCAGCCGTGGTGAGAAATAGGACTGTAATTAATCATAATAATTACTCGGAGTACCTCAGAGGCCACGTCCGCTGGGGCACACACTGGATATGTTAAAGAAATGTCAACATGGAAAGTTTCCAGGAAGTCTGCCACCCGGTAACTATGGAGACTTCAGAATACGGATCCATTGCTGCCTCAAGGAGCAAGCAGGAAGGATGTCTGTGTTGTCATAATGGAACATAGGCGGCGAAGGCTGAAATACAGGTGAACGCAGGAGAAATAGATAGAAACATAAGTGATAAAGACGCATGTGAAGAAGTTGGTGTCGGTGGTTCGATACTTTTGGGGCTCATTTGTACTTTGAATGCCCATTAATGTAACTATTGAGTTTGTGTTTTTGATGCATTTATGTTGTGTTTTTAACACATTTATGTTCCATTAACCACTTCAGCATCTAAAGGTTTACCCCCTGTAGCGCCTGGTAACTTCCAAGTACCGGTGCTTTGTAAATTTAAAGGGGGGTCAGAGAGTTAATTAGCTCTGATCCAGTTAATCTGTTCAAATTGGGTCTCTGTCTCAGCTTGGCTGTGCTGTGGGCTCATTCTGCTGTTTCTGGGGTGCTGTTCCCACCCCAGGACAATGGGTGGCAGCAGTGGAAACAAGGTTTGGGTGCTTTTCCCCAGCAGCCTATCAGGGGGGTTTCTCCTCGCTGTGCATGCTGGGGGAGGGTATTTATGAGACAGATGCCATTGGTCTGGGTTCTTCTTCGAGTGCGGAACCCACCTTTAGGTCTTTCAGGCCGGGGTGCACGTGTCACGCGGTGTTCCTGGTTCTGGGACCACATTGGTCCAGAACATTTAAGCTGTGGCTGGGCCCCAGTAATCAACTGGGTCCCCAATCCTGAGAAGATCCCAAGCGTGTTCCCAGTGAGAGGAAGCTGTTCGGTGGGGAGTCCATCTGAGGAGAGCCAAAAGAGGCTAGCAATCCAATAGGGTCTTGACAATCCACCAGGGATCAAGGTAACCGGTTACTGAAAGGCTGGATGTTGGTCACCTATCAGTCGGTAACCTGCAAACTACCTGAAGAAGATCCAGGCCAAAGTCTATTAAGGAGGATCACCTCCGCTACCTCAATCCTAAGGAGGGTCTGTGGCAGAGACTTTTCCTCTAAGTTCCGAGTGATAATCTGGCTGCCAGGTCAGTGAGAGAGACCTGTCCAGGTACGCTATACCCACTCCGGCTGGAGTGGCGAAGAAGACTACGTGTTGTTGGGAGCAGGACTGTTTCCCTATTGTATGCCAGAATCTGCTATTTCTCCTTTTACTTCAACTCTTCTATCACCACAAGTTTTATTGTTTTTACCCGGCTGGGTAATAAAGAGCACAGAAAAAGACACCTGTCATGGACATTCCGTTACTAATATATTCACCATACACCCCTAGATGGCGGAGGAGCCATGAGGTAACATGCCACCCAAAACAAACAAGCAGCTCCTTCGGGGGTAGTGCTACATGTGGGGGCTCGTCCGGGATAGGCTGTTACCTCGGACAACCAAATTGAGAAGTTTTATTCCACCATTGAAGCAAGGAATTGTCGTGGTGTTGGACTGTGGTGGTGAGGAGAGTGTTAATGTCAGGTAGTTAAAGTTTGGGCACACGTGCAGCGGAGTGACGTGTGCCTGCAACGTGCAAGAAAAATAACTCAAGTGGGAGGAGTTACCCACCCCTGCGTGAGACGTAGGGGAGTTTGGCGCCAAAGGACAGAGTGATTGCTCGCCCATGAGAGAGTCGTGCAAGCATGTCTGTGCCCCCAACGCCGTTTGAGAGATTGAGGCCCCCGATGTCTATGCCCGGGAATCAATCCAATGCCTGCTGCCACCGGAGTCCCCCTGACCGATACCGGAATTCGAATGAGGACCCAAGGGAGGTTCGTACTATTTTCCAGTGGTAGCGTTGAGACTAGGGTTGTCCCGATTAGTGTTGAGCAGAATATGCCATATTCGATTTCGCGATATATCTCGAATATATATTCGAATATTCGAGATATATTCGCTAAATTCGAATATTCGTGATATTTTATCGAAATTAAATTATTGCGATTTTTCGCTATTGCGAATGCGAAAATAATTGCGATTTTTTGATAACTGCGGTAGGAGCGCTCTGATTGGCTCAGAATATTCGTGATATTTTATCGAAATATCGCAACATGCGAATGCGATATTTATTGCGCAATTTCGAGAAATGCTGGAGGAGCGCTCTGATTGGCTCAGAATATTCGTGATATTTTATCGAAATATCGCAACATGCGAATGCGATATTTATTGCGCAATTTCGACAAATGCTGTAGGAGCACTCTGATTGGCTCAGAATATTCGTGATATTTTACAATACAAAATAATTGCGAATATTCGGCAAATGCGGAAGGAGCACTCTGATTGGCTCAGAATATTCTTGATATTTTACAATACAAAATAATTGCGAATATTCGGCAAATGCGGAAGGAGCACTCTGATTGGCTCAGAATATTCGTGATATTTTACAATACAAAATAATTGCGAATATTCGGCAAATGCGGAAGGAGCACTCTGATTGGCTCAGAATATTCTTGATATTTTACAATACAAAATAATTGCGAATATTCGGCAAATGCGGAAGGAGCACTCTGATTGGCTCAGAATATTCTTGATATTTTACAATACAAAATAATTGCGAATATTCGGCAAATGCGGAAGGAGCACTCTGATTGGCTCAGAATATTCGTGATATTTTACAATAGAAAATAAAAAGTGTTTTGCATTGGTGGTGATTCTTTACTCTATCCATCTGTCACAGCCATTTGTCAATCAAACACCTTGAAGATTGAACACGTTCATGCTGCATGCTTTGGACTTTTTTAACTTCACATATCAAAGACATTTTTATGAAAGATTATTTTTCTATTATTGGGACTATATTTCTTTATATATTTGTTTCACTGTGTATTTCACAAGTTATTTGCGCTTGCTTATTTTATAATTTGCCCACATGTCTTGTCACTAGACATATTTTTTATTCTTGTAGAGCGACTCCATTTTCTGTCTTGTATTAATTTATGTTGTATAACATTTTTGAGTTGCTGCTGTATTCTCCCCTTTTTTAAGGTATGCGCAATTTTTTCCTTCTTACAAAAAATAATAATATCAAACATACAAATATTCATAACATACACATACACAAAGCCCCCCCCTTTTGCATCAGAGACAATCAGAGTTCTCCTACCACAGTTATCGAAAATTCGCAATCATTTTCGCATTCGCAATAGCGAAAAATCGCATTTTTTTTTTTTTCAATTTGGCCACATAAAAGGATCGCCTCAGCTTAGCTACTCGGCCCAGGGTCTCTAATCATACCAGCAATGCTTTTAGACGTCGATAGGATGTGATCTGTTTTAAAAATCAAATTGAAAAAATGCGAATATTCGGAATTGCGAATATTCACCGCGAAATTCGAAATATAGCGCGATTTCTCGAATATGCTATATTCGAGTCGAATATTCGCAATGCGAATATTCGTGAGCAACACTAGTCCCAATACCACTTTTTTAGGACTGAGTACGAGTACCGATACTTTTTTTCAAGTAGTCGCCGATACCGAATACCGATACTTTTTTTTAAATGTGTCCCCAAATGCAGCCATTGTCCCCCCCATATACAGCCATTGTCCCCCCACATATATGCAGCCATTGTCTCCCCCATATCCAGCCATTGTCCCCCCACATATATGCAGCCATTGTCTCCCCCATATCCAGCCATTGTCTCCCATATACAGCCATTGTCCCCCCCATATACAGCCATTGTCCCCCCCATATACAGCCATTGTCTCCCATATGCAGCCATTGTCTCCCCCATATCCAGCCATTGTCTCCCATATACAGCCATTGTCTCCCATATGCAGACATTGTCCCCCATATACAGCCATCGTCTCCCCCATATGCAGACATTGTCCCCCATATGCAGACATTGTCCCCCCCATATACAGCCATTGTCTCCCATATGCAGCCACCGTCTCCCCCATATACAGCCATTGTCCCCCATATGCAGACAGTGTCCCCCCCATATGCAGCCATTGTCTCCCATATGCAGCCACCGTCTCCCCCATATACAGCCATTGTCCCCCATATACAGCCATTGTCTCCCATATACAGCCATTGTCCCCCATATACAGCCATTGTCTCCCATATACAGCCATTGTCCCCCATATACAGCCATTGTCCCCCATATACAGCCATTGTCCCCCATATGCAGACATTGTCCCCCATATACAGCCATTGTCCCCCATATACAGCCATTGTCCCCCATATGCAGACATTGTCCCCCATATACAGCCATTGTCCCCCATATGCAGACAGTGTCCCTCCCATATGCAGCCATTGTCTCCCATATGCAGCCATTGTCCCCCATATGCAGACATTGTCCCCCATATGCAGACATTGTCCCCCATATGCAGCCATTGTCTCCCATATGCAGACAGTGTCCCCCCCATATACAGCCATTGTCTCCCATATGCAGCCATCGTCTCCCCCATATACAGCCATTGTCCCCCATATGCAGACATTGTCCCCCATATGCAGACAGTGTCCCCCCCATATACAGCCATTGTCCCCCATATGCAGACAGTGTCTCCCATATGCAGCCATCGTCTCCCATATGCAGACATCGTCCCCCATATGCAGCCATCGTCTCCTATTCAAAGCTGTAATGTTCCCGCGCATATTACACAGTCGGCGGCAGCGGCGGATTGCGGCTTCGGTGGCGGCGGTCGGCGGCGGCGGGAGGCGACGGGGGTGGCAAGTATTCTATTTGTGTATCGGGGCGGGGTATCGGCGTCTGAGTACCGCCGAAAAAACTCGGAATCGGTATCGGGACAACCCTAGATGTGACCATTATTCTTATATCGGTTATGTAATGAAAGCTACTCATGCAATTTCTGTAAGTGTTCTAGTTTTTCTTTTGCCACAGTAAAAATTGTTGGTAATAAAAAAAATAAAAAAGAGTAACTATCCCATCACTACATTGAAATTCAAGGAGCAAGCCCATCAAAACGGTGTCAACAGAATTTTTTAACAAAATAGGGAAAGTGTTTTTATTGACATGAACCCAAATTAATTCAGAATCCATCTATAACTTTTCAGTGCACAAGTTAACTTTCTCTAGCAAATATGTAAGTTAATCAAACAATACATTAGTAAATGAAAGAGCATAGCTATCTCCAGCCAGGCTAATGAATAACAGTGTGCTTTATTCATTTTGTAGCCCAGTCTGCATCACTGGAAGGAAAGGAGTTCTGTATCTAAGCAGCAGAGGAGAAAAAACATAGGCACAGCTGCAAGGAGTGGCTGCTATTACAGGACTTAGAGAAACCAGAGTTAAGCCTGACATCCATCCACTATGGGTGCACCCTGCGAATATAGACTGCTAGAGATTCTGGGGAAAAGTGTGGAGGATTTTTGGTCTGAGCAAAAAGAACTACAGATCCCAAAGTTAGTTAAGTTCTGTGCAAAGAGTAAGAGGTTGAGGGTTGTTCCTGGCCAGACACTGATGCAAGGAAATCATTTGGAGAGTGTATGTCTCTGGTCACTGGTGAAAAGCTGGTTACCACATCTGGGACAGAGAAAGGCACTGGAGAGGAGACCCTCTGATACCAAAAATCTTCACTGACACTGACCTAGTCCGCTGCCCAGCTTTTGGGGGGGGGAGAATTGTGGTTGCAGACTGTATTGAGTCATTAAAAGAGAACGGGGAGAGGTCACTTACTAGCATCACAAGATTTGGGGAGAGACCGCTGGCCAAACCTGTACTACACCTTGATAAAAGAGGGTACATTTTTTTCGTCCCCCATATGCAGCCATCGTCTCCCCCATATCCAGCGATGTCCCCCTTACCTGTGTCTCGCTGCCGCCGAGCGCCGACTGGTAATACGCGCGGGAACATAACAGCTAAAGCTGTAATGATTCGCGCTACGTATAGACACTCCCCCTTGCTCGGGATTGGACAGTTCACCCGAGCAAGGGGGAGTGTCTATGCGCGATGCGAATCATTACAGCTATTCAAAGCTGTAATGTTCCCGCGCGTATTACACAGTCGGCGGCAGCGGGGATGGCGGCGGATCGCGGCGGATTGCGGCTTCGGTGGCGGCGGTCGGCGGCGGCGGCGGCGGCGGCGGGAGGCGACGGGGGTGGCAAGTATTCTATTTGTGTATCGGGGCGGGGTATCGGCGTCTGAGTACCGCCGAAAAAACTCGGAATCGGTCCCGATACCGATACTAGTATCGGTATCGGGACAACCCTAGTTGAGACCCTTGGATTGTCCTGTCCCTGATGTGCGGAGCTAGCTGTCCGGATTTTGCCTTTTGCTCGGTGCAACAAGTACCGAGAATATTTATTCCATGTGGAGCAACCAGTGGAATCTCCCCGTGAGTACCGGGTGGATTGGGTCGCTGGAACGGTGACCACGGAAGAGGAGGTCCCATGGCCTGCACCTATTTCTGCCACCACTATTGCTGATCCCGATGTCGTGACTGTATCTTCCACACTCACCATGCCATCGGCTGTTAATCCGATTGTGTCGTCGGAAGTAAGTGACACTGAAAATAAAGAGAATGTGCCTGCTGTGAAGGTGGATGTTGCTACTGAAACAGTATGCATGGCGGTGGTCCCCGCTTGGCTCACCTCTGGAAAAATGGGCCCCGCCAAGGTCTCCCACGGCTGTGGTCGAGGCCTACCTACATGTGGACTTGACAAGCACTTCAGGGAGAGCATTGCCCCTGTCGAGGCCAAATCCAAGGACAAGGTCAGAACACTTGTTAAAGAGTGTGTCTGTTTGCCTGCTGAAGAGTACCATACTTCTGAAATTGACTCTTCCTCCGATATGGGGGATGACCAGTGGTTTGAGCTGGAGCTGCCCAAGTCACAATGGGGCAGAAACTCCTGTGCTTCCAAACCCAGCAAACACAAAAGATGCTCCCGGGATACTGCGCCACAGGCAGATGTCCCGTAGCTGACATGGGGAGTTGCGGTGCCAAGCACCAGTGTTGTTAAAGAGACTGCTCCCATACCAGCTGCATTGCCCGTTGTGAAGAGGGCACCCGACGGTATTGTTATGTCAGGACTTGGATACCCCCGTACCATACCGAAACTGGCTCGCCTTCAGCGTATAGTAATGAAGAAGGTGGCCCTGGACTACGGGTGGGAATTTCCCTACGTGCCCCCAGCTCTCATGACACTAATTGAGGAAATGAGAGAGGAGTGGTGCAAGGATGCAATTTGGAAATATCTGGAAGTACCAAAAGCCGATAGCGGCACTGAGTATGCTTTCATCTGTACCGGCCACCGGTTTGAAGGTTACCTAAAGGAGTGGAGCCCCGGTCGGTACATCTACAGTGACAGAGTGGTCATCAAGAGTCCCGGAAAAATGGATCAGGTTTATTCAAATACCACATTGAATAACCAAGGGGACATCATCACTTTGCCTGACCCAAGATTTTACCTGTAGAACCAGTACCTACAGTGTAATTTTTTTGTTTGTTGCTGCTATTTGAAGGAATCATGGATGGGAATCTCCAATCAATGAGATGAGATTGGAGGTGTTGGTTACAGCTGCCATGCCCTATAAAAAACACACACCAGTTCTGGGTTTGCTTTTCACAAGAAGCATTGCCTGATGTGAATGATGCCTTGCACAAAAGAGCTCTCAGAAGACATATGATTAAGAATTGTTGACTTGCATAAAGCTGGAAAGGGTTATAAATGCATCTCCAAAAGCCTTGCTGTTCATCATTCCAAATTGTCTATAAATGGAGAAAGTTCAGCAATGCTGTTATTCTCCCTAGGAGTGGCCGTCCTGTAAAGATGACTGCAAGAGCACAGCGCAGACTGCTCAATGAGGTGAAGAAGAATCCTAGAGTGTTAGCTAAAGACTTACAAAAGCCTCTGGCATATGCTAACATGCCTGTTAGCGAATTTACGATACGTAAAACACTAAACAAGAATGGATTTCATGGGAGGATACCACAGAGGAAGCCACTGCTGTCCAAAAAAAACATTGATGCACGTTTAGGCTCCATGCACACTGAAGCTCATAAACTTCAGTTTATTGGCGTTTTGGTGTTTTTTTTTTAAAAGCCCATAAACTGCACTCTATGTTAGCCTATGTGTCCATGCACACATGGACATTTTTTAGAATTAATGAGCGGAGATTATGGGCTTTTTTTTAAACGCCCAAAAATCGCGTTCAACGTGCCGTTTTTTGGCAGGAAAAAACGCAAAACGCAGAAAAACGCTAATAAACGCTCAAAAACTCTCAAAAACACAGCTCGCTAGCATTTTTTTAGCGTTTTTTTATCCATTGGAAAAACAAAAACTAAAAAACACTACACTGAAAAATGCTAATAAGGCTCCCTGCAAAGCTTTTTTATAGCTTTTTTTAGCTTCCAGTGTGCATGGAGCCTTAGGCCTCGTACACACAACCGAGGAACTCGTCGTAAATGAAACATCGTTTTCCTCGACGAGTTCCTTGTTAGGCTTGTCGATGATCTTAAAAGCTTTCTTTGCGTACACACTGTCAAGACAAAATCTTGTCGTTCTCAAACGCAGTGGCGTAAAACACGTATGACGGCACTATAAAGGGGAAGTTTGATTCCACTGGTGCAACCCTTCTGAGCATGTGCGGGTTTCTAAGCATACACACGTGTTTCTCGTCGAAAACCAGCCCGACGAGGTAAACGACGAGGAAATTGAGACTCCCGATGAGGAAAAAGAGAACTTGTTCTCTTTTTTTCATATCGAGTTCCACGACAGTTTTCTCGTTTAAAAAAAATACACACGTTTTCCTCAGCAAGAAAGTTCTGCCACCAAGTTTCTTGATGGATTCTGTCAAGGAAAACGGCCGTGTGTACAAGGCCTTACAGTTTGCACAAGAGCACCTGGATGTTCCACAGCAGTACTGGCAAAATATTCTGTGGACAGATGAATCCAAAGTTGAGTTGTTTGGAAGTAACACACAACGCAATGTGAGGAGAAAAAGAGGCCCAGCACACCAACATCAAAACCTCATCCCAACTGTGAAGTATGGTGGTGGGGGCATCATGGTTTGGGGCTGCTTTGCTGCGTCAGGGCCTGGACGGATTGCTATCATCGAAGAAAAAATGAATTCCCAAGTTTATCAAGACATTTTGCAGGAGAACTTAAAGCGGGAGTTCACCCATTTATAAAATTTTTCCCCTTTTCCCCTTAGATTCCTGCTCGTTCGGTCTAGGGGAATCGGCTATTTGTATTAAAATATGATCCGTACTTACCCGTTTTCGAGATGCATCTTCTTCCTGTCGCTTCCGGGTATGGGTCTTCGGGAGCGGGCGTTCCTTCTTGATTGACAGTCTTCCGAGAGGCTTCCGACGGTCGCATCCATCGCGTCACTCGTAGCCGAAAGAAGCCGAACGTCGGTGCGGCTCTATACTGCGCCTGCGCACCGACGTTCGGCTTCTTTCGGAAAATCGTGACGCGATGGATGCGACCGTCGGAAGCCTCTCGGAAGACTGTCAATCAAGAAGGAACGCCCATTCCCGCAGCCCATACCCGGAAGCGACAGAGAGGATGCATCTCGTAAACGGGTAAGTAATGCTCATATTTTAAAACAAATAGCCGATTCCCCTAGACAAAACGAGCAGGTATCTAAGGCTAAAAAGTGCCCTCTAAGGGTGAACCACTGCTTTAAGGCCATCTGTCCACCAGCTGAAGCTCAACAGAAGATGGGTGTTGCAACAGGGCAATGACCCAAAGCATAGAAGTAAATCAACAACAGAATGGCTTAAACAGAAGAAAATACGCCTTCTGGAGTGGCCCAGTCAGAGTCCTGACCTCAACCCGATTGAGATGCTGAACTGAAACAGTTCTGTAAAGAGGAATGGTCAAGAATTACTCCTGACCGTTGTGCACGTCTGATCTGCAACTACAGGAAACGTTTGGTTGAAGTTATTGCTGCCAAAGGAGGTTCAACCAGTTATTAAATCCAAGGGTTCACATACTTTTTCCACCTGCACTGTGAATGTTTACATGGTGTGTTCAATAAAAACATGGTAACATTTCATTCTTTGTGTGTTATTAGTTTAAGCAGACTGTGATTGTCTATTGTTGTGACGGAAGCCTCGTACACACGACCGAGTTTCTCGGCAAAAACCAGCAAGAAACTTGCTGTTTTTTTTTTTTTTGCCGAGGAAACCGGTCGTGTGTACACTTTTGGACGAGAAAACTGTCGAGGATCACGTCGAGCCAAAAAGAGAGCATGTCTTCTTTTTCCTCGACGGGAATGGAGAAATTTGGCTCACCGAGATCCTCGACAGCCTAACAAGGAACTCGACGAGCAAAACGATGTGTTTCGCCCGTCGAGTTTCTCGGTCATGTGTACGAGGCCTTAGATGAAGATCAGATCACATTTTATGACCAATTTGTGCAGAAATCCATATCATTCCAAAAGGGTTCACATACTTTTTATTGCAACTGTATTTCAAGCACCTACAGGCTTACCTGTAGGTTAAAGTGGTAGTAAAGGGTTTACAACCACTTTAACAAAATGCCTAGAATGTAAGTTTTTTGGGTTTTAGGGATAGGGGCTCTTTAAATAGAACCCATTATTATTGTTCTATTATTAAAATGCAGCTTGTTGTTCCTCCATGCAGACGATGTCCGGGTTCTTTTTATATGTTAATAATGATTTGCTTGTCATCAGCGTTGATACTGTAGCTTATGTCCTGCCAGGGCTGATAAGCTTATCCCTTGCCATAAATATTCATGTATGTGGTGGCCCATTGTTTTTCTCATGAATGTGGAAGCTTACTGCGGGGCGTTCGGTGCGGTGGTTTGCGTCACGAGTAATTTTTATTTAAATATCGGGCTGGAGGGGCCGCATAAAACATGACAGTATAGTAAATATGGTAATCCAAAACTGCAAGGTAAGGAGGAAATGCAAAGAAGGAATGCCTATTTCTAACAGTGTGGAGCATTGATGGGAATATATGTGGATACCCAGCATGCCTTGAGGCTGGGGTGATAATCTTTACAATTTTGACTTTTTTGAGATCTTTATCACTTTGTTTGTTTTATTCATTTTTTAAAACAGGCTGAGATATTCTGCAGCGCTTAGCAGAACACATGTAACTCTATTTTTAAGAAAAAGGAAATTATAGTGTCTAATAGCAAAGCTGTTTAACCGCTTCAGCCCCGGAAGAATTTACCCCTTCCTGACCAGAGCACTGTTTGCGTTTCGGCACTGCGTCACTTTAACTGCGACGTGGTACCCAAACAAAATTGACGTCCTTTTTTCCCCACAAATAGAGCTTTCTTTTGGTGGTATTTGATCACCTCTGCGGTTTTTATTTTTTGCGCTATAAACAAAAAAAAGAGCGACAAATTTGAAAAAAAAGCAATATATTTTACTCTATTTTACTCTTTGCTATAATAAATATCCCCCAAAAAATATATATAAAAAAAGATTTTTTTCCTCAGTTTAGGGCGATATGTATTCTTCTATATATAAGTGCCATATTACGCGTTTATTGATTGGTTTGTTCAAAACTTATAGGGCTAGAATCAGCAAAGAATTACGCCGGCGTATCCATAGATACGCCGCGTAAATTCAAAGCTGCGCCGGCGTATCTACTTTCTGTATTCAGAAAGCTAGATACGCCGACATTAGCCTAAGATCCGACTGGCGTAATTCTATTACGCCGTCGTATCTTAGGGTGCATTCTCACGCTGGCCGCTAGGTGGCGCTTCCGTTGTTTTCGGCGTAGAATATGCAAATTACCTAGTTACCTCGATTCACAAACGTACGTGCGCCCGGCGTTCCTTTTTTACGTCGTTTGCGTAAGGCTTTTTCGGCGTAACGTTGTGCCTGCTTCTATGAGGCGCACTCAATGTTAAGTATGGACGTCGTTCCCGCTTAGATTTTTGAATTTTTTACGTTGTTTGCGTAAGTCGTTCACGAATAGGGCTGGACATAATTTACGTTCAAGTCGAAACCAATGACGTCCTTGCGACTTCATTTGGAGCAATGCACACTGGGATATGTACACGGACGGCGCATGCGCCGTTCGTACAAAACGTCAATCACGTCAGGTCAACACACATTAACATAAAACATGCCCCCCCCTTACACATTTGAATTACGCGCGCTTACGCCGGCCCCATTTACGCTACTCTGCCGCAACTTACGGAGCAAGTGCTTTGTGAATACTGCACTTGCTCCTGTAAGTTGCTGCAGCGTAGCGTAAATACGATACGCTGCGCCGCCGTAAGATCAGGCGCAGATACCTGAATCTAGCCCAGAGTGTCTAAAAAATAGGGGATAGGTTTATGGAATTTTTATTATTATTTTTTTTTTTAATCAGTGACTGCGACATTATGGCGGACACAGTGGCGGCTGGTGCTCAAAATTTTGGGGGGAGCGCAAACAAACAAAAAAAAACATCAATTGCAGCCTCACTGTGCCCATCAATTGCCACCAATGTGTCCATAAAACGCAGCCACTGTGCCATAAAATTGTCACCACTGTGCCATAAGATTGTCGCCACTGTGCCATGCCATCAAATGCAGCCACTGTGCCATACCATCAAACTCAGCCACTGTGCCATCAATTGTTGCCACTGTGCCCATAAATTGTCACCACTGTGCCAAGCCATCAATTGTCGCCACTGTGCCATGCCATTGTCCCCACTGTGCCCATCAATTGTCGCCACTGTGCCATGCCAAATGCAGCCACTGTGCCATCAATTGTCACCACTGTGCCATGCCAAACGCATCCACTGTGCCATGCGATTGTCACCACTGTGCCCATCAAGTGTCACCACTGTGCCATGCCATTGTCGCACTTGTGCCTATTAATTGTCGCCACTGTGCCATGCCAAATGCAGCCACTGTGCCATCAATGGTCGCCATGCCATTGTCGCCACTGTGCCCATCAATTGTCGCCACTGTGCCAATGCCAAATGCAGCCACTGTGCCATAAATTGTCACCACTGTGCCATGCCAAACGCAGCCACTGTGCCATGCCATTGTCGCCACTGTGCCCATCAATTGTCGCCACTGTGCCATTCCATTGGCAATCTGGGACACGTGGTCACCCTAGTGGAAGCGCCGCCATCTTCGGTAAGGCAATCAGGAAGTAAAGCCACTGCACATGCGTGATTCGCTCTGTGTGATCTCACTGGTCTTTATTGTCTTCTGGAACCTGTGTATCTCCCAAAAGACAGTGGGGGGAGGGAGGAACGGAGGAGGGGCAGGACATGGCGTAGATCGCCGCGGAGCCTGCGGCGATCCACCACCAGAAGTGGGAGCAAATTCCTGGATTGCACAGGTATCTGCTCCCCCCTGAAAGGTGCCAATGTGACACCGGAGGGGGGGGGGAGGAACCAGATAAGTGGAAGTTCCATTTTTGGGTAGAACTCCGCTTTAAGTGTTGAGAACTTGATGTAGAAAAGCCGTAAATGTGCTTTTGTATTAATTCCACATATTTTTTGCCAAGATCTGTTTAATTGCACGTCCAGCTGTTTTTTGATTTTTTTCCCCGGTTATTTTGCATTTAATAATGACTTTTCCGATATACGCGGTTATATCACAACGAAATCGAAAAGCCCGCAAACAGCCGCCGCTATTATTCCAATTTCTGAATGCTAAATCAGCATGCCGTGAACCGTCTGATTAGGCCGAGGAAAATCGTTATGTGAAGTAAAACTGTTTCTCTGTCTGCAATTAGTCTTCGAGGCGTCCCCACGATGCACCGGGAAGACGAGATGTTAACAGATACAATTTGCTTATTCTAAACCAATGCGACCGTCCCTTGGGTCCGGACATGCTTTGCAGAACAAGGAAGTCTAAGAACAAAGAATTAAAACGGGAAGGAAGGGGGGGGAGCGAACCTATCCACATCGAAATGAGGTGGAGAGTTTCATGTTAAGATTATCATACACGCTGATACTCGCCATCCTGCGGGCAGAGAGCGCCCGTGGAATTCTAATGGGCTCATTGAGCTGCCCGCATGTGCGGCCCGGCATTGCTATTGTATCCTGCAAACTGGGATTTAATGCTCTATCCTCCATTGTACATCATAAAAATGTATTGTAGAACAGAGGCTGTACCGTCCTCTTCTGGATTTAAAACACTTCACTGAGCTTTTTAAAGAACTCCAGACAAACATAAAAACCGCTATGTAGTTTATGAATATACTTAGTTCATTGAAAAATAGCTAATAAAACAAAGAGCATCTCCAAAAATGTCAAAAGACGGTGTATTAAAACGGATCTAAAAGACACAAATTAATGCAGCTATGTATTCAGTAACCACTTGACCTCCAAAATATTTACCCACCCTTCATGACTAGGCCATGGCACTGCGTTATTTTAACTGACAATTGAGCGATCATGTAAATGTAAATTTTCTATAATTTTTTTTCCCACAAATAGAGGGCCAGATTCACGTAGAAGTGCGGCGGCGTAACGTATCGTAGATACGTTACACCGCCGCAAGTTTTCATTGCAAGTGCCTGATTCACAAAGCACTTGCAATGAAAACCTACGCCGGCGGCCTCCGGCGTAAGCCCGCGTAATTCAAAGGGGCGTGTGCCATTTAAATTAGGCGCGCTCCCATGCCAGACCTACTGCGCATGCTCCGTTTCGAAATTCCCGCCGTGCTTTGCGCGAAGTGACGTAATTTTTTCGAACGGCGACGTGCGTAGCGTACTTCCGTATTCCCAGACGTCTTACGCAAGAAAAAATAATTTTGAATTTCGACGCGGGAACGACGGCCATACTTTAACATGGGCTGTGTAAAGTTAGGGCAGCTAAAACAATGACTAACTTTGCGACGGGAAACTAGACTAGCAGCGATGTAGCGAATGCGAAAAACCGTCGTGGATCGCCGTAAGTACTAATTTGCATACCCGACGCTGGTTTACGACGCAAACTCCCCCCAGCGGCGGCCGCGGTATTGCATCCTAAGATCCGACAGTGTAAAACAATTACACCTGTCGGATCTTAGGGCAAACTATGCGTAACTGATTCTATGAATCAGTCGCATAGTTAGGAAGCCCCTAAAACCGAGATACGACGGCGTATCAGGAGATACGCCGTCGTATCTCTTTTGTGAATCTGGCCCAGAGTTTTTTTTGGGTTATATTTGATCACTGAAGCGTTTTTTTTTTTTTATCGAAAAGAAGACTGTAAGAGAGATTCAAAAATGTATTTAAAAATTGATTATATAAATGTGAACATATATAGAAATTTATATTTATTGACCCGGATTCACAAAGCACTTGTGGCGACGTATCTCGAGATACACCGCGTAAGTGCAAATGTGCGACGTCGTATATGTGCACCGTGCCCACAAAACTAGATACGCCTGAAAATAGGCTTCATCCGATCGACGTAACTTGCCTACGCCGGCGTTTCGTGGGTGCATATTTACGCTGGACGCATGTGTCGCTTCCATTGATTTTCTATTCAAATATGCAAATGAGGGAGATACGCTGATTCACGATCGTACTTGCGCCCGGCGCAGGCTACGACTGGTGCGCGTAAGTCGTACGTACGGCGTAAAGTTATGCCCCATAAAGGAGGTGTAACTCAGCAGCATCCATGCAAAGGGCTGCACCAGGGAACACAAGCCGTCGTATTTTACGTCGTTTACGTTGGACGTGAATATGGCTGGGCGTAGGTTACGTTCACGCCGTAGGCAGTGATCCGTCGTATATTAGGGAGTAGATCCGACGTGATTTTGAGCGTGCGCACTGGGATGCGTCCATGGGACCGTGCATGCGCCATTCATTATACGTATCTGTCTGAGACTCAGCCCATCATTTGCATGGGGTCACGCCTCATTTGCATGGCTCACGCCCACTTCCACATACGCCGGCTTACGCCTAGGAAACCCAGCGCAGATTTGGCAGCACTGCCTTCCTGAATTCCATGCTTGCCTCTCTGCGCTGCGTCGGCGTAGCGTAAAGAAGATACGTTACGGCGGCATAAATATGCGCCTATGTCTGTGAATCAGGGCCATTGTGTATAAACAAACAAAAAAGTCCATATAAATAAATAGCATGAAGTGGCCACAATATGGAGCCTCAAAAATCTTCCAATACTTTAGTGCTCTGATGTTCTAAGGTCAGAAGAATAATATCAGCTGCAGCCACGTCCTTTCTCACCAGAGGCTCTAGCGAAAACCTGCTGGCTCTTAGACTCCGCGCCCTTGGGAATATTACGCTCTAGTTCCCTGTCCAGGACCCTGGCTGCGACCCTGTGTAGCCGCCTGACAGAACCATCCACCCTCAGCAGTCAGCCGTTGGGTCCACAACCTCCGTGGTGTGCTCCTAGTCACTTGGCCCCACAGGTGACCTGACAGTAGCATACCCTGCCATAGTGTCCCTCAGTGCCCCAAGGCCCCCTGAGAGCCCTCAGCCTCCAGAGGGATGTTGCTCAGTCTTTGCATTCCCAAACTTTTATTGTGTGAGTAAAAACGTTACTCTTTACTGTTGGGCTTGGAATGTTGAGGAAGAATTTACCCAGCAACTGGTCTCTGGCTTAGAGGACACTAATTTAATCTAAAGACTGACTGCACTGAACAAGGAATTTTGTACAAATAACTGGTAGAAGGGCTGGACTGGGACAAAAATGTGGCCCTGGACTTCATCCAGACCGGCCCATGGCACAACACATCAGGGTACAGTGCACATCAGGGCACATCACATCAGGGTACAGGGCACAGCACATCAGGGCACAGGGCACATCAGGGCATGGGGCACATCAGGGCACATAGCACATCAGGGCACATGGCACATCAGGACACGGGGCACAGGGCACATCAGGATACGGGGCACATAGCACATCAGGGCACATAACACATTAGGGTACAGGACACATTATGGTGCACATCGTTTACCAGCCAGCATACAGAGAGGCGCAGGAAGCATGTGTAATATGTTCTCTCTCCTGTCGCGGCACTCACTCGGCTCCCCGGGGCCCCTGCTCTCTTCTTGTCCATCCCAGATGATGTCACAAGCAAATGGGGATGGACGAGAGGAGAGGAGGGGCCACCAGGGAGCTGCGTGAGTGCCCTGACAGGAGAGAGAACATATTACACACACTTCCTGCGCTACTCTGCATACTCGCTAAATCTTGATCTACCCATCAGGCGCCAGCTGTCGGTGATTGACGGGTAGATCGCCGCGGACCTCTGACCGGCCCACCGGGAATCTCCCGGTAGTCCCGATGGCCAGTCCATCCCTGGCTGTTGGTGGCCAGTAGTATAATCTCTCCTAGTGGCCCACAGTGCCCCCAGGTCCCCTGAGAGCCCTCAGTCTCCAGAACTTCCCACAATGCCACCCAACCTTTGCATTCCCAAAATTTAATTATATCAGTAAAAACGTTATTCTTTACTGTTGGGCATGGAAGGTTTTGGAAGAATTTAGTGTGAACTGCTCTCAAAAAGGTTGAGAACCCCCGGTTTAGAGGACACTAATGCCACGTACACACGATTGGAAATTTCAACAAGAAAACCGTGGATTTTTTTCCAACTGAATTTTGGCTCAAACTTGTGTTGCATACACACGGTCACACAAAACTCTGAACGTCAAGAATGCGGTGACTTACAACACTACGACAAGCCGAGAAAAATGAAGTTCAATGCTTCTGAGCATGTGTTGACTTGATTCCGAGCATACGTGGTTTTTGGTGCTTCAGAATTGCATACAGATGATCGGAATTTCCTCCAAGAACTTTTCTTGTCGGAAAATTTGAGAACCAGCTCTCAAATTCTTCTTGACGAAGATTCAGACAGAAAAATTCCGATGGAGCCTACACACAGTTGGAATCTCCGACTAAAAGCTCACATTAGACTTTTCTTGTCGGAATTTTCTGATCATGATCAAAAGACTGACTGCACTGAACTAAGAAATTTGTACAAATTGATGGTGGTGCCCAGAATTATTGCTTTAAAGAGCTTCTTCCATCTGGCATAAAGTTGTTAAGCAAATCTGACATAAGATATGAATATTTAATACGGTTACCATGTCTGCTAATGAATGTAATGTGACTAATTAGATAAATATAAGGTAGGATGTTTCTCAATTAAGGACTGCTGTTATTTTATGATTTCGGTATGAGAAGGTGTAAGGTGACCTTGACTTACTCAAGATGTTTTTATGTAAAATGCAGGAGGAAAATGTTTGGCATAACTTGAGCCTGATTAGAATGAGTGCAAAAATACAGCAAGCCTTAAAGAGGAGATATACCGGTATGTGTGTTTTCTGAGTGTTTGGTAATTGCGGCAATTATTGGCCCCATTTTCTGCAGAAAAATAAAAAAAATTGCAAATTGTAAACGACACACTTTACACTTTTGCAAGACAATACCATGTAAAAAGTAAAAAAAAAAAAAAACAGCGGTTAATTGAAAAGACAGAACACAAGGAGACACATTGGGGGTTGTTTACTAAAGGAGAATCCACTTTGCACTACAAGTGCAAAGTGCACTTGAAATTGCACTTGGAAGTGCAGTCGCTGTAGATCTGAGGGGGACACGCAAGGAAAAGAAAAAAAATGTGAGATTGCACTGAAAGTGCACTTGGAAGTGCAGTTGCTGTAAATCTGAAGGGTAGATCTGAAATGAGGGGAAGATCTGCTGATTCTATTATCCAATCATGTGCAAGGTAAAATGCATTTTTTTATTTTCCTTGCATGTCCCCCTCAGATCTACAGCGACTGCACTTCCAAGTGCACTTTTAGTGCAATTTCAAGTGCACTTTGCACTTGTAGTGCAAAGTGGATTTGCCTTTAGTAAATAACCCCCACTGTTCTCTGCAGCGATGTGCCCTACCACTTATGCAAGTATTGGGAAGGTGTGAGCTGCGCAGCAAGCAGAGATCAAGCACAGAGATTATAGAGAATCCCAGGTACTGCTGCTATGTCTGCACAGCAGGTGGGAATCCTACTAAGAAGCCACGAGAAGTACAGTTTTGCAAGTATGCATGCAAGCAATATTTTTTACTTATTTAATAAGTTCTGCTTTAACTTAAAAACTATATATACAGTATATATATATATATATATATATATATATATATATATATATATATATATATATATATATACATATACACCATATATACTCGAGTATAAGCCGACCCGAATATAAGCCGAAGCACCTAATTTTACCACAATAAAAATGGGAAAACGTATTGACTCGAGTATAAGCCTAGGGTGTTCATCTGCATGCCTCACTGTGCCTCACTTTGCCTCACTGTGTCTATGTGCATGCCTCACTGTGTCCATGCCTCACTGTGTCCATGCCTCACTGTGTCCATGCCTCACTGTGCCCATGCCTCACTGTGCCCATGCCTCACTTTGCCCATGCCTCACTGTGTCCATGCCTCACTGTGTCCATGCCTCACTGTGCCCATGCCTCACTGTGCCCATGCCTCACTGTGCCCATGCCTCACTGTGTCCATGACTACGGTGTCCATCTGCATGCCTCACTGTGTCCATGTGCATGCCTCACTCTGTTCATGCCTCACTGTGCCCATGCCTAACTGTGTCCATGCCTCACTGTGCCCATGCCTCACTGTGCCCACGCCTTACTGTGTCCAAGCCTAGGGTGTCCATCTGCATGCCTCACTGTGCCTCACTTTGCCTCACTGTGTCCATGTGCATGCCTCACTGTGTCCATGCCTCACTGTGTCCATGCCTCACTGTGCCCATGCCTAACTGTGTCCATGCCTCACTGTGCCCATACTTCACTGTGCCCACGCCTCACTGTGTCCATGACTAGACCGACATTTAACATGGGAGTCTATGGAAGGGGACCTACAAACGTCCGGTACCGGAGAAATTACCGTTTAACATGGGAGTCTATGGAAGGGGTGCCCAACTTTAAAAAATCGGTGCTCCCCGGCCGTAGGTCCCCCGGACAACAAACTTAGCACACTTGTAGAGGAAGAGTGGGGCTACATGTGTGCCAGGTACCGGGTCCCCAAAGTCCGGGAGATCAGGTGCAAAAAAGTGACTCGAGTATAAGCCAAAGGGGGCATTTCCAGCACAAAAAAATGTGCTGAAAAACTCGGCTTATACTTGAGTATATACGGTAGTTTCCTTTTAAATGATTTCTGCTGAAACGTAAAGGGTATGTAAGTCTTACTAATGAACTTCTTTGATTTGCTCCAGTTTGGTCTGTTAAATATACCATTGAAAATCAGTTTTTTAAATTAAAACAATACCTGTTGATCCTGCCAGAAACCCTGTGAGCTATTAAGATCCTGTGTTCTCTGCAACTATTGACTTTTATCAGTTACATTGTTCCTAGTTATTTTTGTGGACTACAATACACCCCTACCAATGCTATGGAGAACATGAAAGGGGGGAGGTATTCTGTAGTCCTGTTTTTGTGTAAGAAACCTATTTTTCCATGTTTTTTCCCCAGTTTCCCATTCCAAATAAATACTGCGTGATGACCAAACATGGCTTCTTTGTCCTGGAAGATGTTATTTATGACGAAACACGTATTGGTGGAGCCGACATCTGTGAAGTCATCACGCAATTGGAGTACGGAAGGGGCCTGTTCGATTCCTGGGACCAACTTGGTTTACTACAAGCATTGTTCATCTGTATTTCTGTGAGTATTTTGTCACTGTTTGGTAAAGTTTTATTCAAATGGTTTTTACGTTAAGTGATACTCTTGGCTTTTCATTTTATGAACACTTTGGAGAATTGGAGGGTGACCAAAAAGGGACCTAAATGTGATGAATGTTACACCTTACTATGGAGAATCCCTTGAATGAAAACACGTTGACTTCTCTTATATAGAGGGCAAGTTGCTCTGATATTGTAACAGGCGCTCCTCACGCCGTCCTTTTCCATAGTGCATTCCACGCTGGAACACATTGCGGCGACCGCGCAATGAAGTCATTGCCCAGCGCTGTATGCGTTCCACCGTGGAACGTGAAAGTGAGCCGCAAATCGTCGGTTTCCTTGAATTTAGTGCTTATGCACTGCACCTGTCATCTGCCTATAAGGGCATTCACAGGCCATAGAAACCTTGTTCTATTATTGTCAGCCGTAGCTCGGCCATGCTACATACAATGGTGCCATCGTTCCCCATGCTGAAACTTTGACCAGCCTGCAACTCCTGCATCAATGCTACTACATTTGCTGCAACAGACTGTCGTTGCCGGGGACAACCTTTGAGACCTTCCTTGCTGACACCCTACACTACGGAATCCCTTGTTGCCACACTGAATCCCTGCAAACGGATAAGTAGCAATTGTGTCACTTGTAGTTCTATAGAAACATCTGCTGCATATTTTCCACCTAAAACAATTGCTGATAATTATTATGGCTTGTGGCTATTAACATACTACTTGGGATAGACTGCTGTGCTAATGACTGCTTGCTAAGGAATATCTTAAAGGGACATCTACTGTCAAATTACCTGAGCTATTTGCCTCTCATATGCAACTATTATTACCTGAGCTATATTGCCTCTCATATGTAACAATTAGTTGTCTCTACAACTCCTATTTACTACGTGCTTGACATAAGTGCCATCTGCTTATGGGCTTTGCCCTAACTTGTTGAACATGTTCGCTCTAACTTTTCTATGCTAAGGTGAGATGGTATTCATACCAACTCCCTTAGTGGCCTAATACATCTCTATATGCTTATGTGATATGATGTAGAGAACCCCCAAACTCCAGTCTGCGTGGAGTGACGCCTGGGGTCCCGTACTGATAATCACTTGAATATAGAGGTGCATTGGAATCCTTAAAGTGTATATTATAATTTTAAAAGCTAAGCTCTGGTCGCATGTTGTAATGCGTCCATCCTTAGTAGCTCAACGCCTTTCTTTATGTGAGAGAGAGATGATGTAGAGAACCCCCAAACTCCTGTTTGTGTGGAGTGACGCCTGGGGTCCAATACTGAACTCTCACATAGAGAAGTGCATTGAAATCCTTGCTAACCGCAGTTGTGGTTCACTTCGTTCACCAGAGCTGTTACAGATATGCATGTTTTATTAGGCACGCGGTGGAGGAGTTCTCTGGTGAAAGAACCACACTAATCAAACACCATGCTATTTTTTTCCTTCACATTTTTTATCTATGTATATTTATTCAGACTTATTTTTGAGTGCATTTACCCTTTTTTTTATGTGTTTCTCTAAGTACTTCTTTATATTTATTGCACAGTGAGTGAGCGTTGTCACCCTGGGACAGGAAGTATGGGCCAAATCCTCAGAAAGTTAAGTTACACTGCCGCAATTCTCCGAAGTTAGGTGCCGATCCTCAAAGCACTTACCTGGAAAATTGCGGCAGTGCAACTTAACTCCGTCCGTCGCAAGGCGTTCCTAATTCAAATGGGCGATTCCCATTTAAATTAGGCGCGCTCCCGCGCCGACGTACTGCGCATGCGTGTGACGTCATTTTTCCCGACGGGCAGCGCGCGAAATTACGTTACGTCGGGCTTTGTGGATTGCGACGGGACAATAAAGTTGCATCGGGTAAAAAAAAAGTTACGCGCCGGGAAAAAAAATTAAAAATTAAAAAAAAATCGCGGCGATCGAAAAAAAGATCTGTTTTTACAAGGTGTTACTAGTTTACACTTTGTAAAAGCAGAACTAATTTTACGTATGCAAAACGTAACTTACGCAGAAAACACAAAGCTGAAAAGCTTTGTGGATCTGCCTAAGTACTCATTTGCATACGCAAAGCGGCATTTCGACTCGAAATGCCCCCAGCGGCGGATGCGGTACTGCATCTTAAGATCTGACAGTGTAAGTGTCTTACAGATGTCAGATCTTCTGCCTAACTTTGGAAAAATCCTTTTGAGGATCAGATCCAAAGATAGGCACAGACTGAACAGCAGTTCCGCCTGCGTATCTCCTTTGAGGATTTGGCCCTATGTTACTGGTAGGATCACCATACAAAAATTTGAAAAAATAAATATAGCCAGCACCTATATGAAAAGCTACATCATATTCAGTTCTTGTTCTTGGGTTTAGATATGTTTTAACCACTTTCTTACCGCGCCTATTCTGGCACTCCTCTCCTACATGCAAAAAATCATATATTTTTTTGCTAGAAAATTACTCAGAACCCCCAAACACTATATATGTTTTTTTAGCAGCCACCCTGGGGAATAAAATGGCGGTCATTGCAACTTTTTATCTCGCATGGTATTTGCGCAATCATTTTTCGAATGCCTTTTTTTGGAAAAAAAAAAACGGTTTAATGAATTAAAAAATAACAAAACAGTAAAGTTACCCCAGTTTTTTTGTATAATGTGAAAGATTATGTTACGCCGAGTAAATAGATACCTAACATGTCACGCTTTAAAATTGCGCACACTCATGGAATGGCACCAAACTTCAGTACTTAAAAATCTCCATAGGCGACGCTTAATTTTTTTTTTACAGGTTACCAGGGCGTGACGTCATAACATCGTGCCCGGGCCTCCGACGGTCATAGAGATGACTGGGGACCATCTGGTCATCAGTCATCTGTATACTTTCCATCCGACGCCGGCGTATCGATTCTCCGGTTCCCCGATGGCGCGGGAGAGCCCGGAGAAGCACCGGATAGCAGTGTGGGGGGGGGGGGTTGTCCCCTCCCGTCACCTATAAGAACGATCAAGCGGCGGAACTGCCATCATGATCATTCTTATGGTGCACAGAATTGCCGGCAGAAAACAGTGATATCTGAATGATGCCTGTAGCTGCTCCCATCATTCAGATATACCCACTGAAAGTCCAGGACGTCATATGACGTCCATGGACGGGAAGTGGTTAAAGTATAACTAGAGCCAACACTTTTTTTTGTTTGTTTTGGATAGAGTAAAGGGGGATTAGAACACCTGTCAGGTTTTTATTGCCGTCTGTGCCCCCCGTTAGAGAGATTCACCCTCTCTATTTGTTCTGAGAGTGAAAGTAACATAAAATCCCCACATTTTGGGTTGCTACTAGAACAGGAATAGAGAGGAAATCTTCCAATGGGGAACTAGTTCTGGTGACCACCAGGTATTCCTTCACTTTGGAGGGATTTATTCTGACTTCCTGCTTTGGCTATAGGACAGGAAATGAAGGGAAATCACCCCAATGGGACACCAAAGTTTTAAAAAAATGAACTGATGGGCGTTAAAACACCCCCAAAAACTTTTGGCTTAACCGCTTGCCAACCGCCTCATGTAGATTTATGTCGGCAGAATGGCACTGGCAGGCAAAGCAACATATATATACGTTGCTTGAACCTGCCCCCTGGCGAGCGGCACGCGCACAGCGGCGTGCGCACGAGCCTGCCGCGGTCTCCGTGACCGTGGGACCTGCGGATTTGATATCCGCCGGTGTCCCGCGATCGGGTCACGGAACGGCAGAACGGGGGGATGTCTTTGTAAACAAGACATCTCCCTATTCTGCCTAGTGACACAGCACTGATAGTCTGCTCCCTCTCATCAGGAGCAGCGATCAGTGATGTGTCACAGTAAGCCACTCCCCCTAACAGTTAGAATCACTCCCTAGGACACACTTAACCCTTACAGCACCCCCTACTGGTTAACCCCTTCACTGCCAGTCACATTTACACAGTACCAGTGCATTTTTATAGCACTGATCGCTGTATAAATGTGAATGGTCCCAAAATAGCGTCAAAAGTGTCCGATGTGCCTGCCATAATCTCGCAGTCACGATAAAAATTGCAGATCGCCGTAAAAAAATAAATAAAATAATAATACAAATGCCATAAATCTTTCCCCTATTTTGTAGACGCTATAACTTTACTAGTAAAAGAAAAAAATATATATAATAAAAATGCCATAAAACTATCCCATATTTTGACGCTATAACTTTTGCGCAAACCAATCAATATACGCTTATTGCAATTTTTTTTACCCAAAATATGTAGAAGAATACGTATTGGCCTAAACGGAGAAAAAATGATATTTTTCGAAAAAAAATTGGGTATATTTATTATAGCAAAAAGTACAAAATATTGCTTTATTTCCAAAATTGTCGCTCGATTTTTACTTATAGCGCAAAAAATAAAAAACGCAGAGGTGATAAAATACCACCAAAAGAGGGCTCTATTTGTGGGAAAAAAAGGACGTCAATTTTGTTTGGGAGCCACGTCGCACGACCGTGCAATTGTCAGTTAAAGCGACGCAGTACCGAATCCCAAAACGTGGCCCGTTCATTTGACAGCCAATGGGCTGAAATGGTTAAATTCTTAATTAAAGGGTCACTAAAGGAAAAAAAATGTTTTGCTGAAATGACTGTTTACAGGGTATAGAGACATAATAGTTAACTGATTCCTTTTCAAAATGATTACAAATAGATAAAAATCAATCCTATAATGTGCCTGCAGGTTAGTTTCACTTTTAAACTGGTTTCATGTTCCTGTGAACTAGAGAGACACACAGAACAAAAACAAACAAATCCAGGGCAGTGTTTTGTTTTTAAAATTAATCTGATTGGTTCTGTTAAGTTTTAAACACACTATAATGACAGCTTAGACCACCGTGAAAAGCTCCCAGTACTGTGGTTATAAGGAAACAGACAACCAGGAAGTGTGGAGATCACAGCAGAATTACAGCAAGTTCAAAGCAAAAACGAACAATAAGGACATGAAACCAGTACTGCAGTAAGGTAAAGGAAGCTATTTAGCTAAAAAAAAAATCCTTTAGTGATCCTTTAATTTGATGTTACCTTCATAGTCCAATGGCAAAAATAACAACATCGGGTTTCAAAAGCAAAAAATCTTTCTACCTCTGACTCTGACTCTAGACACCAAATTCTCCTTCTCTGTTTCTAGCATGAGTTAGTAGACGGAAGATGGAGCCTGCACAAAGGATTCCTCTGCCAGATGTCGTCATACATAAGGTCTGATATGTTTGAAATTACGTATGTTAAGCAGGAACCTTGCCCTAAACTATCTAATGCAGAGTATCTCACAGAAAGAAACAGTGCTGGTGTAGATTTCTGAAGCAGGATAGTCCTATCCAGTGCTTTTTTTCTCAGACAATAGATGCAGGAACTCCCCCTTTCCGAGTCACCCCTTTTCTCCGCCCCTACCCACTTCCCAGTACCGTCCATTTTAGACAATATAGAACCAAGTATAATTTTGTGGTGCTAAGTAATTTGTATGGAATTTGGTAATGATATCAAGACAAGCAGTAAAATAAATCCCCTGCAGCCAGCAGCAATAGATCCCCTAACAACACTGGACCACCCACAACAAAATTCCCCCCGTCGGCAACAATAGACTCCCGGCAGCATCAACAGATCTCCGCACGGCCAGCGGAGATCTGCCATCAACAATAGATGCCTCCCCCAACAGTAGATCTCTTTCAGCAACAACTGTCAACCAGCAACATAAACCCCCCCCCCAGCAACAATAGACCCCCCTGCAAAAATAGATCCCCAGCAGTGAGCATCAATACCCTGCAGCACACCCCAGCACCCCTTGCCATTACATAAGCCAGTCCAGAAGGTGACGGAACTGCGTTCCCCTGCGTTCCCGCTGAAAAAAAGCCCTGGTCCTATCTAAATCTCTCCCTCAGATCAGCAGGAACCTTTCCCTACCCTAGCTAAAGCAGAGTGAGCTGTGCTATGTGCCTCTAGCTTATATAGAGTCTGGGTCACATGCTGGGTCACATGCTGCACTGGCCAATCACAGCCATGCCAATAGTAGCCATGGCTGTGATGGCTTCTAGGTAAAACAAATGGTGATTGGCTGCCCTGCAGCTCACCATTACATTGCCGAACATCGGACTCGAACCCGAACTTTCAGCAAAATGTCCGGGTTCGGGTACAAAAAAAAACAAAGTCCGTACCGAACCCAAACTTTAAAGTTCGGGTTCGCTCAACCCTACACAGAACATGTTGCAGTTATGCATAGTAACCAATCAGCTTCTAACTTGTTCAATTAAGTTTTGACAATAAAATATGGAAGCGGATTGGTTTCTATGCAGAGCTGCACCAGATTCTGTGTACACCAGTTATATTAACCACTTGGCGCCCGCGCTAAAGCCGAATGACCTAAATTGCCGGGAGGCCGTCAATAGACGACCTATTGTGCTCGAGCGGCCTGCGCACCCCCTGCGGGGCGCATGTGGCTCGTTCTGTGATCAGCTAGTCTATGAGACTCACTGGATCACAGATCGGAGTAAGGGGTCGATCCCACGTGATCAGCTGTCAGCCAATGACAGCTGATCATGTGACGAAAACAGAGCTGGTAATGGGCTATTTTTTCTCCTCACGCTAAAACACAATCCCTGGCAGGTGACAGAGGGACATCGGTCCTGATCAGGGAGAGCTGCCCAGCTCATCTGTGCCCATGTGTGCCACCTGTCAGTGCTGCCTACCAGTGCCCACCAGTGCCACCTACCAGTGCCCACAGTGCCACCCATCAGTGCCCACAGTGCCACCTAGTCACTAATCAGTGCCTCATCAACAGTGTTGCCCATCATTGTCACCTACTGTACCAGTGCCCATCATTGTCACCTACCAGTGCCCATCAGTGCCACCTATTAGTGCCCACATTGCCACTTATCCAAAGTCACTAATCAGTGCCTCATCAACAGTGCTGCCCATTATTGTCACCTACCTGTGCCCATCATTGTCACCTACCAGTGCCCATCAGTGTCACCTACCAGTGCCCATCAGTGCCACCTATTAGTGCCCATCAGTGCCATCTATCTGTGCCCATCAGTAACACCTATCAGTGCCCGTCAGTGCCATCCATCAGGGCCCATCAGTGCCGCCTTATCTGTGCCCATCAGTACCGCCTTATCCGTCCCCATCAGTGCCACCTTATCCGTGCCGATCAGTGCCCACCAGTTCAGACTATCAGTGCCCACCAGTTCAGACTATCAGTGCCCACCAGTGCAGCCTATCGTTGCCCATCAGTACAGCCTCATCAGCGCATATCAATGAAGGAGAAAAATTACATATTTGCAAAATTGTATAGCAAAATATAAAACATGATTTTTTTTCAAAATTTTCCATCTTTTTTTGTTTGTTTAGCAAAAAATAAAAACACCAGAGGTGATCAAATACAATCGAAAGAAAGCTATATTTGTGTGAAAAAAAATTATAAAAAATTAATTTGGGTACAATGTTGTCTGACCGCGCAATTGTCATTCAAAGTGCATCAGCGCTGAAAGCTGAAAATTGGTCTGGGCAGGAGGGGGGTTTAAGTGCCCAGCAAACAAGTGGTTAAATCACCCTCACAGTATCTCCTCTGCCAAAAATCCCAACCTTCTCTCAATTTTTTTTAGAGGTTAGTTTAGCCTTAGGTTGATCTCTCTCACGTGCAAAGATACAAAATAAATAAAGAGATAAATAAATAATTGCATTTGAAAAAATAAAAAGTCTATAGTTTCCCTTTAAGCTCTTGTTAAATTGCCTTGTCGTGCCGCTAATGAGATGAGATTAGTGGCCTGATTCATTTGGGCACAAGGTTCAGGACGTTGGAATAAATTGCGCATTTACAGAAAAATCAATACACAGGGAGATTGTTAGCGAGCTGTAACAGGCAAATTGCCTTGTAAAGATAATAATTAATAAAAACAGAAACCTATAACTAAGCAGCACATCGGAAAATCAATCGTCCCAGGAAACTAGCTGTATTTAGCATTAAGCTTGTGCTATGCAAAATCCCATATGGAAAGCTGATTCGCCAGTATGAGTATGATGGGTGGTCTACATCAGCGTTTTTTCGACCAGGGTGCTGAGGTGTGACGGCCCCTAATGACGTTTTATTTTATTTTTTTTGAGAAGGTGTCGTGAAAGAAGACTGGGCAACCTGGTGCCTTGGAGATAGCACATTAGTAGTGAATGACAAATAATGTCTAGTGTGACCTTTAACCACTTAAGGACCGGACCAATATGCTGCTAAATGACCCAAGGGGTTTTTACAATTCGGCACTGCGTCGCGTTAACAGACAATTGCGCGGTCGTGCGACGCGTCAACAAAATTGACGTCCTTTTTTCCCCACAAATAGAGCTTTCTTTTGGTGGTATTTGATCACCTCTGCGTTTTTTATTTTTTGCGCTGTAAACAAAAATAGAGCGACAATTTTGAAAAAAATTCAATATTTTTTACTTTTTGCTATAATAAATATCCCCCAAAAATATATAAAAAACCTTTTTTTTTTCCTCAGTTTAGGCCGATACGTATTCTTCTACCTATTTTTGGTAAAAAAAATCACAATAAGCGTTTATCGATTGGTTTGCGCAAAATTTATAGCGTTTACAAAATAGGGAATAGTTTTTTTTTACTACTAATGGCGGCGATCAGCGATTTTTTTCGTGACTGCGAAATTATGGCGGACACTTCGGACAATTTTGACACATTTTTGGGACCATTGTCATTTTCACAGCAAAGAATGCATTTAAATTGCATTGTCTATTGTGAAAATGACAGTTGCAGTTTGGGAGTTAACCACAGGGGGGCGCTGTAGGAGTTAGGGTTCACCTAGTGTGTGTTTACAACTGTAGGGGGGTGTGGCTGTGCGTCTGACGTCATCGATTGTGTCTCCCTATAAAAGGGATCACTCGATCGATGCAGCCGCCACAGTGAAGCACGGGGAAGCCGTGTTTACATACGGCTCTCCCCGTTCTTCAGCTCCGGGGAGCGATCGCGAGGGGGCGGCTAGAAAGGAATAGCCGCGCCCTTGTCCCGGATCGCACCTGAAGCCACGGGAACCGCTGCATGTACGGGGGGGGGGGGTCCCGATCGGACCACCGACCCACGTCTAGGCAGGGACGTACAGGTACGCCAATGTGCCTGTCCGTGCCATTCTGCCGACGTAAATGTACATGCGGCGGTCCGGAAGTGGTTAACCACTTGCCGACCGCCGCACACACATATACGTCGACATAATGGCATGGGCAGGCAAATGGGCGCCCGCCGCGTTTCCCGTTTTGAGTGTGCTCGCGGGTCCTGGGAACGTCGAGTTCCCAGGGGCGGCCCGCGATTGCGGTCCGCAAAGGCAGAACAGGGGGAGGCCTTTGTAAACAAGGCATTCCACTATTCTGACTAGTGACATGTCACTGATCTACTGTTCGGCCTCGTACACACGACCGTTTTCCTCGATAGAATCCATCAAGAAACTTGGTGGCAGAGCTTTTTTGCCGAGGAAACCGGTCGGGTGTATGTTTTTCATAGAGGAAACTGTCGAGGAACTCGACGAGGAAAAAAGAGAACAAGTTCTCTTTTTCCTCGACGGGAGTCTCAATTTCCTCGTCGTGTTCCTCGTCGGGCTGGTTTTCGACGAGAAACACGTTTGTGTGTATGCTAAAAAACCGGCGCATGCTCAGATTAAAGTATGAGACGGGAGCGCACCTTCGGTAAAAGTAGCGTTTGTAATGGAGATGGGGCATTCGTCACGCTGTAACAGTCTGAAAAGTGCAAATCGTCTCTTACCAAACTTTTACTAACACGCAGTAACATGAGATTAGCAAAAGCAGCCCCAAGGGTTGTGCCAGTGGAATGGAACTTCCCCTGCCGTTGTATGTGTTCTACGTCACCGCGTTTGAGAACGAGGAGATTTGGTCTTGACAGTGTGTATGCAAAGAAAACTTGTCGAGTTTCTCGACAAGCCTAACAAGGAACTCGTCAAGGAAAACGATGTGTCTTTTCCGACGAGTTCTTTGGTCGTGTGTACGAGGCCTTCCCCGTGATCGGGAACAGTGATCATTGACGTGTCACTGGTAGCTCCTCCCCCTAACAGTTAGGATAACTCCCTAGGACACACTTAACCCCTTTAGCGCCACCTAGTGGTTAACCCCTTCACTGCCAGTGTCATTTTTACAGTAATCAGTTAATTTTTATAGCACTGATCGCTGTAAAAATGACAATGGTCTCAAAAGTGTCCGATGTGTCTGCCATAAATTGCTGGTCACGATAAAAATTACGCCGCCATTACTAGTAAAAGAAAAAAATATATAATAAAAATGCCATAAAACTATCCCCTATTTTGACGCTATAATTTTTGCTCAAACCAATCAATATACGCTTATTGCAATTTTTTTTACCAAAAGTATGTAGAAGAATACATATCGGCCTAAACTGAGAAAAAATTTGCTTTTAAAAAAAAAAAAAATGGGGATATTAATTATAGCAAAAAGTACAAAATATACCGTATTTTCCGGCTTATAAGACGACCTTTTGAATGCAAAAAAATGCATCCAAAGTCGGGGGTCGTCTCATACGCCGGTACCTGTCTCCGTCAGGCTGCGGGCATCCATGATTTAAAAGCTGCGCCTCCTCCTCAGACTGTTCCGCGATTGGCGGAACACTCATTTTCCCAGCAGGGCCTCTGTTCAGTGTCCTGCCAATCACGGATGCCTTCTCATCCTCGGACGAGAGGACATCCGTGATAGGCGAAACACTGAACGACTTTTGAATCATGAATGCCCGCAGCCTGGAAGCCAAAATCTGAAAAGAAAGTAAGGTAGGGAGATCGTCTTGGCCGGCACAGTGGAGGCATGTGGTGGCACAGTGGAGGCATGTGGTGGCACAGTGGAGGCATGTGGTGGCATGTAATGGCACAGTGGAGGCATGTAATTTAATGGCACAGTGAAGGCATGTAATGTAATGTAATGGCACAGTGAGATCTAAAAAAAGCCTGTTCCTGTCAGCGGTTGTTCTGGCTACCCCTCAGCTTCCAGAAAGACTAGTAGGAAGGGGGTAGTCTTATATGGCCAGGATATCCCAAAACCAAAATTTTTCCTGAAAAAATAGGGGGTCGTCTTATACGCCCAGTCGTCTTATACGCCAGCAAATACGGTAGCTTTTTTTTTCAAAATTTTCGCTGTATTTTTGTTTATAGCGCAGAAAATAAAAACCGCAGAGGTAATCAAATACCACCAAAAGAAAGCTCTATTTGTGGGGAAAAAAGGACGTTGATTTTGTTTGGGAGCCACGTCGCACGACCGCCCAATTGTCAGTTAAAGCTACGCAGTGCCGAATCACAAAAAGTGGCCTGGTTTTTGGCCAGCCAAATGGTCCGGGGCTTAAGTGGTTAAAGTACCAGGACTATGGAATACTCATGTGTCCTCTTCCTCAACCTGACTATGTGCTACACCCATAGGACTTAATCCACAATATTATACCTGCCATCATGAACTGGACTTAAAACGTAATCACTTAACGACCGCCGCATGTATATATACGTCCATAGAATGGCACGTACAGGCAGATGGGCGTACCCATGCATCCCTGCCTTTCCGCGGGTCGGGGGTCCGATCGGGACCCCCCCTCCCGGTTATATGCGGCGGTCGGTAGCTCTGGGAGCGATCCGGGATGAGGGGCTGGCTATTCGTTTCTAGCCACTCCCCCCCCCCCCGCGCGATCACTCCCCGGAGCTGAAGTACGGGAAGAGCCGTATGTAAACACGGCTTCCCCCGTGCTTCACTGTGGCGGCTGCATCGAATGTGTCATCCCTTTTATAGGGGAGACACAATCGATGATGTCAGACCTACAGCCACACCCCCCTACAGTTGTAAACACACACTAGGTGAAACATAACCCCTTCAGCGCCCCCTGTGGTTAACTCCCAAACTGCAACTGTCATTTCCACAATAAACAATGCAATTTAAATGCATTTTTTGCTGTGAAAATGACAATGGTCCCAAAAATGTGTCAAAATTGTCCGAAGTGTCCGCCATAATGTCGCAGTCACGAAAAAAATCGCTGATCGCCGCCATAAGTAGTAAAAAAAAAAAATTATAAAAATGTAATAAAACTATCCCCTATTTTGTAAACGCTATAAATTTTGCGCAAACCAACCGATAAACGCTTATTGCGATTTTTTTTTACCAAAAATGTGTAGAAGAATACGTATCGGCCTAAACTGAGGAAAAAAAATATTTGTTATATATTTTTGGGGGATATTTATTATAGCAAAAAGTAAAAAATATAATTTTTTTTCCAAATTGTCGCTCTATTTTTGTTTAAAGCGCAAAAAATAAAAACCGCAGAGGTGATCAAATACCACCAAAAGAAAGCTCTATTTGTGGGGAAAAAAAGGACGTCAATTTTGTTTGGGAGCCACGTCGCACGACCGGGCAATTGTCTGATAAAGCGACGCAGTGCCGAATCGCAAAACCTGGCCTGGGCTTTTAGCTGCATTTTGGTCCGGGGCTTAAGTGGTTAAAGGGGTTGTAAAGGTACATTTTTTTTTTCCTAAATAGCTTCCTTTACCTTAGTGCAGTCCTCCTTCACTTACCTCATCCTTCCATTTTGCTTTTCAGCCCTGGTTCACACTGGGTACGATTTGGAACAATTTGAGATGCGATTTGACATGTCAAATCGCATCTCAAATCGGCAGCAATTGTTGGCAATGGCACTGTCCTAATCAGTGCGACGCCGCATCTGCGATTTCAAAAAGTAGTTCCTGTACTACTTTTTGCGATTTCGGGCCGCGATTTACATTAAATTGCGTCCGAAATCGCGGTAAAATCGCGCATTTTACCGCGATTTTGAATTCGCAGCAGTGTGAACCTAGGCTAAATGTCCTTATTTCTTCTGAGAAATCCTCACTTCCTGTTCTTCTGTCTGTAACTCCACACAGTAATGCAAGGCTTTCTCCCTGGTGTGGAGTGTCGTGCTCGCCCCCTCCCTTGGACTACAGGAGAGTCAGGACGCTCTCTACGTTGCAGATAGAGAAAGGAGCTGTGTGTTAGTGGGCGTCCTGACTCTCCTGTAGTCCAAGGGAGGGGGCGAGCACGACACTCCACACCAGGGAGAAAGCCTTGCATTACTGTGTGGAGTTACAGACAGAAGAACAGGAAGTGAGGATTTCTCAGAAGAAATAAGGACATTTAAAAGCAAAATGGAAGGATGAGGTAAGTGAAGGAGGACTGCACTGAGGTAAAGGAAGCTATTTAGGGAAAAAAAATTGTACCGTTACACCCCCTTTAAGGTCAAGGTCAACTGTGAGTTGGAATTGAAGGCTGCTTTGAGTTGGAGATGACCACATTGGTTATGAACAGAACTGGAGAATGTTGTGTCTCGGCAGGACTGTTTTTCGTGGTTCTGCCTCAGACATTGGTCTTGTAGGTCCCATGTGTAATACCCACTAAACAAACTTACAACTGGCTTTCCTCTTTTATTTGACCCCATCCCAACTGGATGTAGTCAACCAGGGTTGGACTGGCCATCGGGACTACCGGGAGTTTCCCGGTGGGCCGATGGCTCAGTGGGCCAGTTGTCACTCAGGGGCGTCGCACTGATGTCGGGGATGGGCGGGGCCAATATGCGGGCAGAGGCGGCTCTCTAATTAGGCAAATAAGGCGATTGCCTAATTGAAGAGCCGCCTCTGCTGACAACAATGTCGCCGCGGCGTTAAGCTCCGGTGTTGTGCGGGTTAGCATGCCTGTAAACTCCACGGCCAGGCAGTGGAGAGAGGGGTCGGAGCGTGGCTGAGTGTTAAGGAGGAGGCGGGGCCAGCGCTGTGCAGTCCGGGGGAGAAGAAGGGGAGGAGATTCCAGCAGCCAAAGCACAATTCCCGCTGCTCCGAAGATCGCGCCCCCCTCCCCCAGCCTTCACCCCCACCGCTGGAGTGCTCAGCGAATCGGTCCCCACACACCAGGAGGAGGCATCTGGCATGCCGTGGAGGGATAGAGGAAGGTACCGCGGAGGAGGCCCCACGAACGCTGTATGGAGCCGATGGTAGGAGAGAAGAAGTGTCCGAGCGACAGGCCGGGAGGCGAGATGAAAGAGCAGAGGTGAGTGCTGCTGCAAAAGACCTGCAAGCCCGAGGAGCCAGTGAAGCCTCATGCAAAACCGCAAGTACGTTTTTAGAGGCTACAGACCTTTCACTGTTGTCACAGTGACTTTGATTAACTGTTTGTGGGGGGGGGGGGGGTTAATTTACAATGGTAATTTTAATATGCAGCATGGAGGGGGTTAATGTACTGCCACTGGTCACTGATGCATTGGTGACCAGTGGCAGTTAATTAACCCCTTTGTGCTGCATTATTGACACCAGTGTCAGTGTTAATTAACCCCTATATGGTGCAGCATGAAAGGGTTGATGAACACTGACACTGGTGTCACTAATGCAGGAAAAAGGGGTTAATTAACTGCCACTGGTCACCAATGCATCAGTGACCAGTGGTGTATTTGATACTGCCCACCCCATACACTCCGCACCCCTCTCCTGTACATACCACCCACCTCCATTCACTCCGCACCCCTCTCCTGTACATACCACCCACCCCATTCACTCCGCACCCCTCTCCTGTACATACCACCCACCCCATTCACTCCGTACCCCTCTCCTGTACATACCACCCACCTCCATTCACTCCGCACCCCTCTCCTGTACATACCACCCACCCCATTCACTCCGCACCCCTCTCCTGTACATACCACCCACCCCATTCACTCCGCACCCCTCTCCTGTACATACCACCCACCCCATTCACTCCGCACCCCTCTCCTGTACATACCACCCACCCCATTCACTCCGCACCCCTCTCCTGTACATACCACCCACCCCATTCACTCCGCACCCCTCTCCTGTACATACCACCCACCCCATTCACTCCGCACCCCTCTCCTGTACATACCATCCACCCCATTCACTCCGCACCCCTCTCCTGTACATACCACCCACCCCATACACTCCGCACCCCTCTCCTGTACATACCACCCACCCCATTCACTCCGCACCCCTCTCCTGTACATACCACCCACCTCATTCACTCCGTACCCCTCTCCTGTACATACCACCCACCCCATTCATTCCGCACCCCTCTCCTGTACATACCACCCACCCCATACACTCCGCACCCCTCTCCTGTACATACCACCCACCCCATACACTTTGCACTCCTCTCCTGTAAATACCACCCACCCCATACACTCCGCACTCCTCTCCTGTACATACCACCCACCCCATTCACTCCGCACCCCTCTCCTGTACATACCACCCACCCCATTCACTCCGCACCCCTCTCCTGTACATACCACCCACCCCATTCACTCCGCACCCCTCTCCTGTACATACCACCCACCCCATTCACTCCGCACCCCTCTCCTGTACATACCACCCACCCCATTCACTCCGCACCCCTCTCCTGTACATACCACCCACCCCATACACTCCGCACTCCTCTCCTGTACATACCACCCACTGCCATACACTCCGCACCCCTCTCCTGTACATACCACCCACTGCCATACACTCCGCACCCCTCTCCTGTACATACCACCCACCGCCATACACTCCGCACCCCTCTCCTGTACATACCACCCACCACCATACACCCCGCACCCCTCTCCTGTACATACCACCCACCCCATGCACTCCACACCCCTCTCCTGTACATGTCACCTACCCCATACACTCCGCACCCCCTCTCATGTACATACCACCCACCCCATACACTCCGCACCCCCTCTCATGTACATACCACCCACTTCATACACTCCGCACCCCCTCTCGTGTACATACCACCCACTTTATACACTCCGCACCCCTCTCATGTACATACCTCCCACCTCCATACACTCCGTCCCCCTTTTGGTTTCTTTAGTGAGATATCAGGGGTCTAAACGGACCCCTGAAGTCTCACTATTGAGACTGCTCCAGAGATCGCGCCCTAGCCTCGGCGGTAAAACGCCGCTATTTTTACCGCCGACAATTGCGTATAGTTTACTGTGTTTGTGTGTGTGTTTTCAAAAATTAAGTGGGCCGGTCTGGATGAAGTCCAGGGCCAAATTTTTGTCCCAGTCCACCCCTGTAGTCAACTACAGCCAACATCTCAAGACTGTGAGGATCATTCTTAAATCTATACAATTAAACAGCTTGATTCAACTGACAAATGCCTGAAGTCCAGTGGGTGCTGCAACAGGTCCTCTTTAAGTGGTTAAGGACCGGACCAATATGCAGCTAAATGACCCAAGGGGTTTTTACAATTCGGCACTGCGTCGCTTTAACAGACAATTGCGCGGTCGTGCGATGTGGCTCCCAAACAAAATTGGCGTCCTTTTTTCCCCACAAATAGAGCTTTCTTTTGGTGGTATTTGATCACCTCTGCGGTTTTTATTTTTTGCGCTATAAACAAAAATATAGCGACAATTTTGAAAAAAATGCAATATTTTTTACTTTTTGCTATAATAAATATCCCCCAAAAACATATTTAAAAAAAAAATGTTCCCTCAGTTTAGGCCGATACGTATTCTTCTACCTATTTTTGGTAAAAAAAATCGCAATAAGCGTTTATCGATTGGTTTGCGCAAAAATTATAGCGTTTACAAAATAGGGGATAGTTTTATTGCATTTTTATTATTTTCTTTTTTTTTTACTACTATTGGCGGCGATCAGCGATTTTGTTCGTGACTGCGACATTATGGCGGACACTTCGGACAATTTTGACACATTTTTGGGACCATTGTCATTTTCACAGCAAAAAATGCATTTAAATTGCATTCTTTATTGTGAAAATGACAGTTGCAGTTTGGGAGTTAACCACAGGGGGGCGCTGAACGTGTTAGGCTTCACCTAGTGTGTGTTTACAACAGTAGGGGGGTGTGGCTGTAGGACTGACGTCATCGATTGTGTCTCCCCTATAAAAGGGATGACACGATCGATGCGCCGCCATAGTGAAGCACGGGGAAGCCGTGTTTACATACGGCTCTCCCCGTTCTTCAGTTCCGGGGAGCGATCGCGACGGAGCGGCTATAAACGAATAGCCGCGCCGTCGTACCGGATCGCTCCCCGAGGGGATCCAACCGCCGCATGTAGCGGGGGGGTCCCGATCGGACCCCCGACCCACGTCTAGGCAGGCACGTACAGGTACGTTGATGTGCCTGTCCGTGCCATTCTGCCGACGTATATCTACATGCGGCGGTCGGGAAGTGGTTAATGTAACATCTTTCCCTTGATGTCAAGAGAGTCACGGAGCAGACAAAGGATAGGAGGAGTGATGGCATGACAGGGTGGGACTGGCCGTAGTATTAGTTAGGCTCCTTTAAAGTAAGGGGAGGGGTTGCAGTGCTGGTAGGTGGGGCTGCAGAGGGCATAGAGCGGAGGAAGTGACGTTTTCATCACTCCTCCATTTTAGTCAGAGGAAGAAGCTGCCCACCCTCCCTGTTTTTTAGGCTTTCAGTGGGCGGTGTTGGGTCTATGGAAGAGGAGGAAAGGCTGGAAGTTGGGTAGGAAAAAGGTTGTACCCATAGGTGGTATGGGGGTTATCGGGTACCTTTCGGTTAACGAGGGGTCGGTGTCTTGCGACTGAGACCTAAGTAAAAAATGATTGTCCCAGTGTCCAAGTTGGGAGGGGTGGTCTCCTAGACCACCAAGTATTGGAAATGTGTATAAAGTTATTTAAACGGTTATTTATGTTAAATTTTGAAAAGGTTAAATAAAAAAGGCCGGAAAGCCAATTTTACTCCACAACGTGGTCCGTTGTATCATTGGGGCATGTGGGGTATGGTAAAAGGTGGAGGGGTCATATATATATATAGTGGGTAATGTATCACTAGGATCGGTCCTTAACATGTCATGAAATAAAGTTTTTACTTGAGCCCCATGGACTGAATTAAAGCGGATGTGCCACGGGAAAAATATATTAAAAGCCAGCAGCTACAAATACTGCAGCTGCTGACTTTTAATATAAGGACACTTACCTGTCCTGGAGTCCAGCGCCGATCGCAGCAGATGACGAGCCGATCGCTCGTCACCCTGCTGCTCCCCCCTCCATCCTCGGTGAGGGAACCAGGAAGTGAAGCGCTCCGGCTTCACTGCCCGGTTCCCTACGGCGCATGCGCGAGTCGCGCTGCGCCCGCCGATTGGCTCCCGCTGTGTGCTGGGAGCCGAGTGTTCCCAGCATACAACGGGGGACGGACGGGAAGGAAGGAAAAAACCCGTCCTTTGCCCGTATCGTAGGGCCGGAAGTGGGTGCAGATACCTGTCTGTAGACAGGTATCTGCACCCCCCTCCCCCCTGAAAGGTGTCAAATGTGACACCGGAGGGGGGGAGGGTTCCGATCAGCGGGACTCCACTTTAGAGTGGAGCTCCGCTTTAACTTTTGAAGCAGTTACCGTGTTTTACATTCTGATTACAGCACGTTCCCTGGCTAGGAAGATATTTTTAGTGCTAAGTTTATACAACAATTTCATAATGTCATATAGATAAATGAGATGTCCCGAAGCATCTACAAAACAAATTGTACAGTAATCACCACCGGTACACGTGGCGGAGGATTAGCAGCATCTGCAGAATTCTGAGAGGGGAACCAAATGTGTTCTTACTACTGCTTTCCATACCATGTATTACTGCACAGTCAACATAAAATGTGCATAACAACATTCTAAAAAGACCAAGGAAGACATTGGCCCAGATTCAAGAAGCAATTGCGCCTGTGTAACCATAGGTTACACAGCGCAATTGCTTACTTGCCCCGGCGTTACGAATGCTCCTGATTCAGGAACATCGTAACGCCGACTGCAGCCTAAAATCTGCGTGGCATAAGGCTCTTAGGCTGCATTCTAGCGATGGCCGCTAGGTGGCGTGCCCGCAAATTGCATACTAACACCGATTCACAACGTTGCGCGAGCCCTGCGTACACGATTTACGTAGTTTGCATACGTCGGGTTTCGCGTAAGGTTGCACATCCTAAAAGCAGGGGCAGCCAATGCTAAAGAATACCCTTTGTTCCCGCGTCGCGAAATTTGAAATCTACGTTGTTTGCATAAGTGATTCGTGAATGGCGCTGGACGCCATTCACGTTCACTTTGAAGCAAATTACGTCCTTGCGACGTCATTTGCCGCAATGCACGTCGGGAAAGTTTCCCGACGGAGCATGCGCTCTACGCTCGGCGCGGGAGCGCGCCTAATTTAAATGATTCCCGCCCCCTACGGGATCATTTACATTAGGTGCCCTTACGCAGGGCAAGTTTACACAGCGCACACGCAATTTATGGAGCTACTGCTCCGTGAATCGCGGGTAGTGCAGGAAATTTGCGGGGGCGCAGGGGAAAAACGCTGCCCTGCGCCTCCGTAACTAAGGGGCAAATCTACCTGAATCCGGGCCACTGTCAGTAACTAGGGTGCTATACCATAAATCAGTGAACCCGAGTGGCGGCCCATAATTCAGGGCGCAGATAGGCCCCCTATTTATGCGTCCAGCCCCCCAATCTTCATGCGGGCGCATTGATTAGAGCCAGAGGCTTCAAAAAAGGGTGGGCTCGGGACGCAGTCCCCACCCAGTTGTGTGACAATAGCGAATGAATATTCGCTATTGTCTTTCTGATTCTCCTCATGGCCAATCATGAAGCGGGTCCTGAGACCCGTTTCTCAATTGGCCCAAAGGAGAAGCAATCCTATTGGCCTAAGAGGAGGAGGAGGGAGGAGATGCACGACAGAAGACGCTGTAATGCCGAGGAAACGCAGGGGAAGCCACCGACCGTCGCCTGGAGGAAGCACTGCCCGCGACCTAGATGGGGTAAGTGTGGAGCTGGTAACTGTCTGACCGACCGCACGACCGATGGGGGGTGGGTGTATTGTGTTCCGCTCCCCCCAAAAAAATATACCGCCACTGGTGAACCCCCCAACACAGCTATTACCCTTCCTTCTAAGTTACTCTCCATATCTCTGTTTAACTTGTCTCTGAGATCTTACAGCCTATGGGCTAGATTCAGGTAGCTGCGCCCATTCTTACGGCGGCGCAGCGTATCGTATTTATGCTGCGCCGCCGTACGTTTGAGAGGCAAGTGCTGTATTCACAAAGCACTTGCCTCCTAACTTACGGCGGCGTAGCGTAAATGGGGCCGGCGTAAGCGCGCCTAATTCAAATGATGATGGGGGGGAGTGTTTTATTCAAATTAATGTTGACCCCGCGTATTTTACATTTTTTACGAACGGCGCATGCGCCGTTCGTGAAAGAATCCCAGTGCGCATGCTCGAAATTCCGCCAAAAATCGTCATTGCTTTCGACGTGAACGTAAATTACGTCCAGCCCTATTCGCGAACGACTTACGCAAACGACGTCAAAAATTCAAATTTCGAAGCGGGAACGACGTCCATACTTAACATTGGCTGCGCCTCCTAATAGCAGGAGTAACCTTACGCCGAAAAAGCCTAACGTCAACAATGTAACTAAATTGCGCCGGGCGTACGTACGTTTGTGAATCGGCGTATCTAGGTAATTTGCATATTCTACGCCGAAAACGACGGAAGCGCCACCTAGCGGCCAGCGTAAATATGCACCCTAAGATACGACGGTGTAAGAGACTTACGCCAGTCGGATCTTAAGCTAATGTCGTTGTATCTTGCTTTCTGAATACAGAAAAAAGATACGCAGGCGCAGCTTTGAATTTACGCGGCGTATCTATAGATACGCCGGCGTAAATCAATGCTGAATCTAGCCCTTTATTTTTTTCCTCCATATACCCTTCCTCTACTCTCTGAACTTTAACTCTCCTCACTTTCCTGAAACAAATCTTCTCTCTGAAATTAGGGTTTCTTGTCTGTGCTCCCCTTATAATATTTACCCCTGCCTGCCTTCCCTTGTAGGTTAAGCTTCAGGTTTCTATTTTCACCCCCCCCCCCCCCAACCCTTCCTTACCCCCCAACCCTTCCCCCCCCCCCAACCCTTCGTCAATCCCCTTTACTCTCACCTTAATTTCATTCTCTCACACTTTCCTGAAACGTTTCTCTTCTCTTTTCCTATTCTCTTAAGTATTCATACCCCTTGAAATTTTCCACATTTTGTCATGTTACAACCAAAAACGTAAATGTATTTTATTGGCATTTTATGTGATAGATCAACACAAAGTGACACATAATTGTGAAGTGGAAGGAAAATGACGAATGGTTTTCAAATATTTTTCACAAATAAATATCTAAAAAGTGTGGCGTGCATTTGGATTCATCTTACCTGAGTCAATGCTTTGTAGAACCACCATTCTGCTATTACACCTGAAAGTCTTTTTGGGTATACCTTTATACCTTTACCAACTTTGCACAACTAGAGTGCAATTTTTGCCCATTCTTATTTGCAGAATAGCTCAAGCTCTATATAGATGGAGAGCATCTGTGAACAGCAATTTTCAAGGCTTGCCACAGATTCTCAATTGGATTTAGGTCTGGACTTTTACTGGGTCATTCTAACACATGAATGTGCTTTCATCTAAACCATTCCATTGTATGTTTAGGGTCGTTGTCCTGCTGGAAGGTGAACCTCCGCCCCAGCCTCAAGTCTTTTGCAGACTCTAACAACAGGTTTTCTTCTAAGATTGTCCTGTATTTGGTTCCATCCATCTTTCCATCAACTCTGACCAGCTTCCCTGTCCCTGCTGAAGAAAAGCATCCCCACAACATGATGCTGCCACCGCCATGTTTCACGGTGGGGATGGTGTGTTCAGGGTTATGCGCAGTGTTAGTTTTTCCGCCACACATAGCATTTTGCTTTTAGGCAAAAAAGTTTAATCTGACCAGAGTACCTTCTTCCACATGTTTTCTGTGTCCCACACATGACTTCTCGCAAAATGAAAATGGGACTTCTTATGGCTTTCTTTCAACAATGGCTTTCTTCTTGCCACTCTTCCATAAAGGCCATATTTGTGGAGTGTATGACTAATAGTTGTCCTGTGGACAGATTCTCCCACCTGAGCTGCAGCTCCTCCAGAGTTACCATGGGCCTCTTGGCTGCTTTTCTGATCAATGCTCTCCTTGCCCGGCCGGTCAGTTTAGGTGGACGGTCATGTCTTGGTAGGTTTGCAGTTGTGCCATACTCTTTCCATCTTCGGATGATGGATTAAACAGAGCTCCGTGAGATGTTCAAAGCTCGGGATATTTTTTTATAACTTAATCATGTTTTACACTTTTCCGCAACTTTATCCCTGACCTGTCTGGTGTGTCCTTTGGCCTTCGTGATGCTGTTTGTTCACCAAGGTTCTCCAACAAACCACTAAGGGCATCACAGAACAGCTGTATTTTGTCTGAGATTAAATTACACACAGGTGGACACTGGTTTACTAATTAGATGACTTCTGAAGACAATTGGTTCCACTAGATTTTAGTTAGGAGTATCAGAGTAAAGGGGGTTTAGCACAAATGCACGCCACACTTTTTAAATATTTATTTGCATAAAAATATTATGTGCCACTTTGTGTTGGTCTATCACATAAAATCCCAATAAAATACACTTATGTTTTTAGTTGTAACATGACAAAATGTGGAAAATTTTAAGGGATACGAATACTTTTTCAAGGCACTGTATATTTTCCTCTCTACCTCTTCTGTCCCCTTCTATTTTTTAGCCCATTAACTCAGCTCTTAGTAACCCCCAAAAAATTCTCATCCCTCAGACCCTTTACTCATCACCTCTACTTAATCCTCTACTTTTTTTATACTTTGACCCTAATGTCGCATACACACGCTCGGAGTTTCCGTCAACAAATGTTCGATGGGAGGTTTTGGTCGGAAATTTCGTGTAGGCCCTATCGGACATTTTCTGTCGGAATCTCTGACAACAAAAATTTGAGATCTGGTTCTCAAATTTTCCGACAACAAAATCCGTTCTCGGAAATTCCGATTGTGTGTGGACAATTCCGACGTACAAATTCCACGCATGCTCTGAATCAAGTACGAAATAGCACATTTGTCAGGCTGTAACGGACTGAAAAGCATTAGGCTGAAAAGCGCAAATCGTCTTTCACCGCGTTTTTGAATTCGGAATTCGAAATTTCCGACAACATTTGTGTGACCGTGTGTATGCAGGACAAGTTTGAGCCAACATCCTTCGGGAAAAAAATCCAAGATTTTTGTTGTCGGAACATCCAATCGTCTGTAAGGGGCATTACAGTTGTGGAGGTACCCCATCTGTAACGGTCACCACCGTTTACGATTTCCCCATTCCATCCCCCAGGTCAGCTTATCGGACACTCCACAATCTAGCAGACACGGTCCATTTCATTTCCCAGAATAACAAGACAAGCTCTGTTCTCTGAGTCAAAATGTATGAACAAACCCTTTTAACTTCCAGTCTTATATACAGTACAACATATTACAGTAATCAAAGGAACAAAGAACTCTCCACCCACACATCACTTCAAAACACACTCTCTTAGGCCCTGTACACACGAGCGGATATCCGATGAAAACGGTCCGCCGGACCGTTTCCAGCGGACATTTCTGCTCCGGATTTTGATCTGATGGCTGTACACACCATCAGATCAAAATCCCAGCGGAAAACATACGCGGTGATGTGGCCGCGCCGTCGCCGCGACGATGACCCGGCGACGTGCGCGACCCTGGAAGGTAAATACTTCCACGCATGCGTGGAATCACTTCGACGCATGCGAGGGATGGGGATCGGTCGGACTTATCCGGTGAGTCTGTACAGACGATCGGATCAGTCCGACGGACAGGTTTCCAGCGGATAGATTTCTTAGCATGCTAAGAAATTTTTATCCGCTTGAAAACGGTCGGCTGGACAAATGTCCGCCGAAAAATGTCCGCTAGGCCGTACACACGACCGGATTTGTCTGCTGGAACTGATCCGCGGATAAATCCCAGCGGACAGATCCGGTCGTGTGTACGGGGCCTTAGACAATGACATCCCGTTGAGCTAATTATTCCCCAGACATTCCGTCTCCGACAATAAGTGATTCACCTGCAGAATACACATTTCTATGACAGAGGTCTTGGCTCCAATTTAACATGACCTAATTACTACACAATGAAAGGTCTTAGGAGCAGACGTACTTAGTTAACATCTCAACAGCCTAGGTTAAACATTGAAGTAGACACTCTTATTGACCGGGTGTGGGTCAGCATGAACCAAACTGTAATATTCCTGCAATATGAATTATCCGTTATCAGTCACATCTCATGTAATTTATAATTAATATTTCTCAGTCACTCTATGCCCAAAAGGGGCACAGGGTGAATCTAGACCCATGAGTTATTAGTGATGCTGGCACAGGAGTACCCCTCATGCTTCAAAAGTCTCTGGGTGTCACGGGCCATTCCGTTACACCATCTATTGAAGACTTATTGGTCAACACTGTGATTTTGACTTAATGGTCACAGCCAGAGCTCCTCTTTTTATTCTTATGTTACTCCTCTACTCATCTCACCTCTTTCCCTTTATCCAGGCTTATTACCTGTGTTACTGCATCCTGCCCAGCAAGATAGAGGGATGTGTGCAACAGATATAGGTGAGTAAACCAATCCAAGCATAAGAATTATTTTTTACTTTGAATAAAAAATTGCCTGCCTCTTAAAGCGGATGTCCGCTGGAAAAAAAAATATTAACCTCCCTAGCAGTATGATTATTTCTGATTTTAGGTGCTGAAAGCGGTACCATTATTTTGCAAGGAAATTTGGCGTTTTATATTGTAGACCTGTAGGGCCAGATTCAGGTACATTTGCGGCGGTCAACGTATCCCATTTACGTTACACCGCCGCAAGTTTTAAGCGCAAGTGCTTGATTCACAAAGCACTTGCCTGTAAACTTGCGGCGGCGTAGCGTAAATGCGTCCGGCGCAAGCCCGCCTAATTCAAATGGGGCGTGTATCATTTAAATTAGGCGCGTTCCCGCGCCGAACGTACTGCGCATGCTCCGATTTGAAATTTCCCGCCATGCTTTGCGCGAAATGACGTTGCACCAACGTAATCTTTTGAACGGCGACGTGCGTTACGTCCTTTCCTATTCACCGACGCGGGAACGACGGCCATACTTTAACATGGGCAGTCTAAATCTAAGCCATGAAATAGCAGCTTTAACTATCCGCCCGGGAAAAGCCGACTAGCGACGACGTAAGAGAATGCGACGAACGCGCGTACCTTCGAGGATCGCCGTAAACAGCTAATTAGCATACCCGATGCGGAAAACAACGCGAACTCCACCCAGCGGGCGCCGAAGTATTACTCCTACGATCCGAAGGCGTACGAAGCCGTACGCCTGTCGGATCGAAGCCTAAAGCCGTTGTATCTTGGTTTGAGAATTCAAACTAAAGATACGACGCTGCACATTTGAAAATACGCCGGAGTATCAGTAGATACGCCGGCTTATTTCTACTGTGAATCTGGCCCGTAATTCTTAGGAATAACTCACTTAAATCTGACCAAACAAGAGTCTAGTAGGCATCCCGGGTATGAAAAAGTTTGAAAAACAAAATGATAAATTATAATATAATAAATAATTATAACAAATAATAATATAATTATAATAAAAATGATTTAATAATGTAATCAACTCAAAATCACTGAAATTTGCTCAGTTGCAGAATTGTCGCTGTCATTACTTTTATTTTTTTATGACGAATTTCCCCACAAATCGCTATCGCACAATTCTGCAAGTGATTATAATTTATTATCGCTGTTTTCTAGCTGATCTAAAACCACTTTTGACATAAAGGGACACTTTTGGTTGCTATGGACAATCTACAGTTTGCAGGGAGAAAGAACAGTTTTTATTATATAAAAGTACATGCAGGACACTGGGCAGACCACTAGGGACAAGGGGGTGTGTATTTTCTACATACAGTACTGTATCACCTTGGGCCTCCAAAACTGCGATCTCCATTCCCTGCGACGTTACGACGCACGGGGGCGGAGAACGGCGCCAAATTCAAAAAAGTAAACAAACACCTTACATACAGTATACTGTAATCTATAAGATTACAGTATACTGTATGTAAGGTGTTTGTTTACTTTTTTGAATTTGGCGCCGTTCTCCGCCCCCATGCATCGTAACGTCGCAGGGAACGGAGATCGGCGGCACACAGGGGACACTGTGTGAATCGAGCGAGGTCCCGCTCGCTCACACAGCGCGGCGGCATCACAGGATCCAGGGACAAGGTAAGTAACTTTGTCTCTTGCTGCTGCGAGGCGAGCCCGAGTCTGGCTCGGGGATACCGCTCTTGGTATAAAAATCTTACCCCGAGCCAGACTCTGGAATACCGCCAGGGAGGTTAAAAGTCAGCAGCTACAAATACTGCAGCTTCTGACTTTTAATATTGACACACTTACCTGTCCTGGTGTCCAGCGCCATCCGCAGTCGAGGACGAGCGATCGCTCATCACTCTGCTGCCCCCCCCGCCATCCTCAGTGAGGGAACCAGGAAGTGAAGCGCTCCGGCTTCACTGCCCAGTTCCCTACGTTGCGCTGTGCCTGCTGACTGGCTCCTGCTGTGTTCTGGGAGCCGAGTGTTCCCAGAACACAATGGGGGGGGGGTTGTGGGAGGTGATGTCCTGCCCGCAGTCTACCCGCAGACTGTGAGGCCAGAAGTGGGAGCAAATACCAGTCTTTAGACAGGTATCTGCACCCCCCTCCCCCCTGAAAGGTGTCAAATGTGACACCGGAGGGGGGGAGGGTTCCGATCAGCGGAGGTTCCACTTTAGGGTGGAGTTCCGCATTAAGGCCCCTTCATCCCCACTCTTTACACAAATCCCCCCCAATCCCTCCTCTTAGCACAAATCCTCACTCCTAGGAAGGCAAGACCCCCCCCCCCCACATGAGTTCTCTGCGCCAAGGAAGTAACCTCTTCTGCCCCCCCTTGGTTTCAAGAGGAATAGGCCCCTCAAGTCATGGGATTCCTCTTTCAATGCACAAGCCTAGCTCTGATATCCAGGGTGTTCTATACACAGGTGACTATATACCGGGGATTAAGATAACTGGCTGCCCCTGGTGAAGCTGGAAGAAGAATCTCTCAGCAGAATTCTAATGAACGCGCTGAAATACTGTAGAAACGTGTGAGGCCTGACATTACAATTACAGTCTGCAAACTAGAATTTTATGCTCTTTCCACACACACATTATTAGAATACATTGCAGAACAGAGCCTTTCCCTCTCCTCTTATGGATTTATAACACTTCAGTGAGCCTTTTAAAGAACTCCAGACAAATATAAAAACCTCTGTATAGTCTATGAATACATCCCGTTGAATGAAAAATTGCAAACGTGAACACAAAGTACGGCTAAGATACGGCAGCAAATGGTTTATTAGGTAGAACCTTAAATCTTAAACATTGCAGACAATGGTTTTCTATGTAGCTAAGTCAGTCGTGTCTCCGGGCAAAAAATAGGCTGAATATTATAGAGGGAGTAATTACTGTCGGACTCTCAGGAATGATACAGAATGGAGGAAAGACACAAATCACTGTCTGCTAAAGGTGACCAAACTTTTCAAATTAAAGTGTTAGTAAAGGGAAAAAAAATGTTAATTTAAAATAACAAATATGTTATACTTACAGGGCCGATCCGCCCTATAAGCTCACTATGCAAGCCGCTTAGGGCCTCGCAAAGCTGTGGAGGGCCCCCAAATTACTAGAGGCCCCACCTGGTGAGAAGTCATTTTTGGCCCCTCAACCTGCTTCTCAACTTGCTGGCTGCATGGGAGAAGAGGTAAGAAGTCAGCACCACTTTAATGTAAGATGTCATTTCCGACAGCAGAACACCCCCTCCCCCCTGCTTCTCAACTTTAATCTTTAATGTGACATGTCACTGTCGGCGGCACTCCCCCCCCCCCCTCATATCTCAACTTTAATGTGACATGTAATTTTGCTTAGGGCCCCAGGGAGGTCAGGATCGGCACTGTATACTTACTGTAACGGTCACCACCGTTTACGACCTTCCATCCACGACAACAGCTCATCTGACACACAGACAGACCAGCAGGCATCCCATTTTCCCAGAATCAAGACGAGACACGCAGCTCTGTACTTGTTCCAAATGTAATGATACTTTAATGATTTCTCTCAGTCTTTTTATATAGTACAACAGGTCACAGAATTTACAGGAACAATCAAACTGTCCCCCCCCCCCAATCACACACTAAGGCTAATTACTAAACATTCCTCAATTACTAACAACAAAAGCCTTCACCCACTCCGTCTCCGCATACCGCTTGACACCTCTGAGCATCAATAGATTGTAGACAGGGTTATCACACATAAGCAGTCTTTAGTATGCATAATTAGAGTTCTGGGAGCAGACCTGGGATTAACACCTGTCCGTTACAACACCTTTACACAAGGACAATGGAATGTCCTCCAAGCCCTGATGCAATTAGCATGTCACTAGACTAATCATAGAAATGAGTCATAGAATATTGACTGGTTGGGGTCACAATTAACCAACATCTTGTAGTCTCTCAAGATCCTGCAATATGAACTGTCCGTGATGTCAAATCTCATGTAATCCATGAATTACGATTCACTTGCCACTCCATGCCCAAAGGGCACAGAGTGGACTCAGACCCAAGAGTTATCAGTGACGCTGACACAGGAGTATCCTCCATCCTCACAAAGTCTTTGGGTGTCACGGGTCATTCCGTTACACTTACCTACACTGTGCAGTTAGTTTTGCACAGAGTGGCTCTGATCCATGTCTTCTGGGGTCCCTCGGCAGCTGTCTCTGGTCCTCCCCGCAAGTACTGACCACAGTCATGCGAGAGCGCTTGCATGGTGGTGAGTAACTGCGAGCATGCTCCCGTGATACAGCGAACGGCCATAGCGGCTCACTGTATCACTCGGCCCCGCCCCTCGGCTTGCCGCGTCACTGGATGTGATTGACAGCAGCGCCAGCCAATGGCTGCGCTGCTCTCAATCCATCCGCTCTAGCCAATCAGCGGCCAGGCTGAGCGGCGAAGAGGATCTCGGGACCGTGCGCAGGACTTTTGACGGGTCAGGTAAGTAAAACGGGAGCTCGGGGGGGGGGCCGGTATACACTGAAGTTTTTTCACCTTAATGCATAGATTGCATTAAGGTGAAAAAACTTTTTCCTTTACAACTCCTTTGAGCTTATTTGCAGCTGTTTTTTTTTCTGAATGATTTTCAGTACACCCAGTCTACCAGTTTCCCAATTTTTTTTACCAAAACAGGAAAATTTGTGTAAAGGGGATTTTAAGACACTACAACATAATGGTTAAAAAAATGATATGTCTTTTTCAAATCCTTATTTATCTTTTTTTTTTTTTCAAATCCTTTAAAAAGTGTCTATTAAAACATTTAAACACTTGTAGCCCACTGGTTGTAGGCTGGGTTGCTAACACATTTAGTTTGCTAGGTGGTAGCTAGCCTGGCTAATTGTTAGGAGGATCCAATGACTTTTCTCTAAGGCTGTATTCACACTTATGCATTTTTAGTGCTTTTTGCATTTTTCAAATTTGCACTACAGTCCATTTACCATGGTTTTCTATGGAACACGTTCTGTAGTGCAAATCTGCAAAATTCAAAAAGCACTAAACATGCATAGGTGTGAATCCAGCCTTACTCTGGATTTGATGCACCGCTCTCCTCTGTCACTAGGTGGCATTGTTGCCTGTGGCAATAGAATGACAAGGGCATAGTGAATTCAGACTAGGAGTGTATGGGTTGTCTCAGCCAATTAGCAGGGGTTTCTTTGGCCCCTTGGCCTGCTGGGAGAGCCTATTTATTCAGGAGGAGTCAGGCGATCAGGGTTCTGTGCCACCTGGAAGGCTGTCTGTGTGGGCATGTGTTACAAGGCTCCAGGTTGCTAGGATAGAAGCCAGAGGCCTATCCCAGGAGTATCTGGCTGCTAGGCTGCCTGAGGCCTATACAGGTTTGAGAGATGCAGCGCTGGGATAGGGCTTCAGGCCGGAAGCCCAACCAAGTTGCAGAGGTTCCACAAGACGGGGAACCAAATTGTTGCCAGTGGTGAGGAAGAAACAGTTGCCATATAGGATGAGAACTCCTGTTGCAAGGGGCAAATGAGGATCAAGGCAAGAGGTAAAGGGGAAGCAGTCGCCACCAAGGGAAAACCACTCCTGTTAACAGAGGCCAGTGTATGGAAGTCTGAAGAAGTACCAGAGCAGACTTTTCACCAGCCAAGGACGGTGAAGTGTCAAGCCAGGGATCCATCGGGTTAGCAGGGGTGAAGCTTGAGGAGTATGCAGTGGGTTAGCTGTGGAAGAGCTTAGGGGATTCAGTGATGACTTGGATCTTGAAGACTAGTGAGAGACCGGGAGCTCAGTGAGTGAAGATCTACAGTGGGCTAATGTGAGAGAAGATCTGTAATGGGTTACTGTGAGCTACGTGTATAGATCTCTATTGACTGTTGAAAGCTCAGTTGCCATAGGAGACTGCAGTTCTACAAATACAGTTGTTGCATCCAGCTTAAAGACCCCATAGGCTGTCTGCCTATTTACAAAATTAATTAATTAAAAGGTAAAAGAGACAAACCTTGCATTTTAGGAGGAACTGCACTCTGGAAGCTGTTCCCAAGAAAGGTAGGCAGAGGGCAAAGGACTAATCACCATTATTTTCTGTGACTTTCCTAAAGGGTAAGTCTGTAAAAATCCCTTTCATCTGGATTGCAGCGATCTATCGTTCTGAGCCCCGGTATAGCCGCGCCAGGGGTCTGGGGCTTAGAAATCCCTGCAGCTGAATCTCCAAAGCATACCCCATCAGGAGGGACATTTTGGAGCCTTCTAATTGGTCGGTGCCTTCACATGGGCGGCGTCCATCAATTAGAAACCCGCAAAGCCGTCCTGTCAGCCGTCCTGTCAGCGGGGAAAAAGATGAGTGAATGCCGTAGGAATTTCTAAGCCCCAGACCCCTGACGCGGCTATACCAGGGCTCAGAATGGGAGATCGCTGTGCAACAGGTCATTGGGCAGTGGGGATTGGGGGGGGGGTAGGTTTAGGAGGGGATCCTTTGTAAGTTCACCTTACACATTTTTGTGTAAATGTGAACTTACAATTTAAGCTGATCTTTCCCCAAACACTGACTTACCATGCCTTGTTCTTCTCTATGTAGAGGTGGTATCTTGGTAGTGGCAAGGCAGTACAATGCAAACACAAGGTAATAAACCCAGGTACCCTTAAGGCTGGACTCAGCTTGTACTTCAATACTAAGAGCTTAAACATTAGCTCTCTGAATGAGAGGTTACATCCCAAGTGACCATAGAGGATTACTAAGAGGTATAACAGTCTAAGACACTTGAGGTCTCTCAGACAAAGGGGCTAGGCTTAGGTTTGTGTGTTTCATACACTAACAGCAACCCAGTTCTGCCCCCCAGGTATGTAGCTATCATTACCAGTCTTCTAAAGTAGGCTTCTGCTGGCAATGTTGGGGCCCTTTTAAAGTTGGCTCACAAAAGCAGTAAAGAGACGGTCAGCGACCGTTAAATGTAGAGTTTGGCTCATTAGGTGCGGCTAGGCAGAGATACGGCAAGTCCAAAGAGGTAGCAAGGTGAGAGGGGGGTTTAAAGTACTAAGGTATTATGCAGCGAGCAGAGGTGCATAAAAAAACGATCATGGTCTGCGTTCTGGGGGTATTAACAGCTTGGAATTCTGACGTTAATGGCTGCTGCTCATAGGTCAGCAGGTGTGATTGACTTCTGATGGCAAAGTGTCAATAGAGGGTAAAAGTTCTTCTTTAGGTTTGGGTTGAATAAATGATTAACAAGTGTTTATAGTTGTTATGCGGGTCATAGACCCTCTCTCCAGTTCCTTATGCGGCAATCCATGTGCAACAGTGAGAAATCTGTTTGGTGGAGGGCCCCCTTAAACAGCAGTGCAGCGACAGTGGCTGAGAGGAAGGTAACTTGAATAACAGTTCTTGATACTGGATGCTTACACTCCCGATTAGCTACTTGACTTGGCACTCAGGACAACAGTCCAGTCCGCTCTTTGGCTCTGGCACGGTCCCGTCTGATACAGTTTAGCCTGGCACAGTTCAGCACAGCACAGCTCAAACTCTCCTTTCCAAATGGTGTGTCTCTCTCCAACTGCTCAACTCCTTCCTGGGCTTTTATTTATATATCGTTCCTTCCCTGTCTAGGTTCTTATGGAAATTGTAGTTGTGGCCCCAGTTCAGCTGTGTGTAGGATCCTCCTTCCAGGCTAATTGTATCTTAAAGTGGATGTAAACCCAATTTTTTTTTTTTTTTATGTCACGATGTAGAGTATAAGATTTCCTATTACCTGTGCCCAGTCTTGCCACACAGAGTTAATCCAGCTCTGAGCAATCCTCTTATTGTTTAGTGAGATAAAACTGACTTACAGAGAAAAACCTTAGTCCGTTCCGCCCCCTTGCTGTGAGTGACAGGTTATTTTTTAATTCCCACCCCCACTCCTTTTCTGAAGTCATATGGTTACTTTTCTGGATTTTGACTGGATGTTAGTGATCATAGCAGAATATAGTGTAAAGAATCCACAGGAAAAAATGCATGTTGACAGGGGGAGTGTAGAGGAGGGCGGGGAGTCTACTGACATCATGACTCCACCCACCGAGCTCCGGACAACAGATCCACCCACAGAATCTGCAGTTTTTCAGTTCTTATAACATGACAGAGGGGAGACATTTGACAGGTAAGGATACATGCAGGAGGCATGTATATCTTTATAGATCAGCACTATGGCAGTAGTTTAGAAAAGATGAGAGTGGGTTTACATCCACTTTAATTAAAGTTAGGCAAACTAATTGACACTGCCATTTTGTGGGTAAATACATTTCTGCAACTCACTAACAATTACCAGTGTTACATAACATTTATTTTTCATGGCATGCCCTGAATGTTTTGGAAAACAAAGTCTAACGTTTTTTTTTAAACGCATACACAGTCTAGGGTCATTTTGGGGAGACATCAATTAACCTACCTGTATTTCAGGGGGGGGGGGGGGGGCAGGATGCCGAGGCAGTCGTCTTCTGATGGCTGAGGAGGACCAAGATGGTGATGTGGAAGTCTAGTTTTTGCACCTGATCAGCAGCGGGACAAACCTGGATTCTCTGGACAGGTGAGTATATAAATTAAGGACAACCCTAGATAACATGTACTGAATGTTGGACCTAAAAAAAAAAAAAAATAGAAGGGCGAGTGAAGTTCCCCTTTAAGAATTAATGTTCAGCAGAAGCACCAAACATACAAAATATATTACAACAGTAATTACAGATGCAAATGAAAAATCAGGTCCCTTTGCATAAATCAGAGGCACACAATAATCAATCCTTTCATCAATAATGTTTTTAGCCCGAAGCCAATTCCGTTTCCAAGTGCCAGGCTGGATCAGAAGCTCACTTGGGCTTCCCCACACGACTCTATAAGCACATTTAATCAAATCTAGATTGCCAACATAATCAACTCTCCTGCCGAATCTATTAGTGGGAAAAAAAAAGAGCCTCATCTGCTGAAATATTCCAAAAGCCGCTCTGTATTCCGCGTGCCGCCCCAAATCAGCTAAGGGAGATCGCCCCAGCTGTGATAAAGAGAGCTGGAGCTGGCAAGGAAGTTAATAATGGAAAATAGATAGTACCAAGCCGGGTCATCGTTGGTCACAACTGCAGACAAATGTGACAAGACGGTCTCCCTGGAAAAGGTACTACCAACGTTTCTGGCAAAGCTAACTAATCGTCTTCTTATTTTGAAGGAACACCTTGATCTGTCCTTGTGCTGTAACAGACGTAAAGTAGAACTAAAGCCAAAAAAGTAAGGCCCCTTGCACACGGACACATAAAACACCACATTTTTAGGCATTCAGGCACTTTTTGTTGTTGATATAAATGCAGCCCATTGTCATATCTCCCAACTGTCCCTGATTTCGAGGGACTGTCCCTGATTTGGAGCAATGTCCCTCATTCATCCTCATCTGTCCCTCGTTCTGGTCTGATCTATATAGATGTGTAGCGCCCTCTTACTTCCAGTATGGGCACTACGCTAAAGTTAGTGGGGAATGGGAGAGTTTTTTTTGCTCCCATTCACAATTTGTTAAATTTGGGCTGCTGTCATTCCAGAAACGTCCTGTAGGTCAGCCTGCGCTCCAGGGGTGTTGTTTCCCCTCCTGGGCGACAGGTGGCGCTAGAGGGGTTCTGGCAGAGTCGCCTTTCCCCAGCAGCCAATTAGAGGAGTTTTCCCTTGCGGAGCATGCTGGGGTATATCTGTGGCAGACGCCATCTTTATTGGTTCTTCCCGCGGGTTCCAGGTGCGGCATCCACCTTTAGGGTGTGCGCATCCAACGGACCCCGGCGATGGCCTTCCAGGCTGGGGTCAAATACTACGCGGAGCTCTATGTTGCCGAGAGGGGCCCCAGTGACTTACTGGGTCCCCAGTTCTATTGAGAAGATCCCAGGCTGGATGCCGTTCGATTGGGGGGTCGGCTTGAGGAGAACCCGGAGGCAGGTTGTCCAACAGGGCTTGAACGAACAAATCGGGCATCTGGTGACCGGAGTGCTGACAGGTACGCTTTGCTATCATCCGGTGACCTATACTAAAACCTACTGGCAGGATACCCTCAATTCGTCCATTTAGCTCATTCAAGTAATAGGCCTGTGGCAGAGGTCCTAGAGCCGGGTCTGTGAGAGAGATCCGTTCCTCCCAGAAGTCTAAAGTGACACTTCGGCTGCCAGGCTTGTGGCAGGAGTCTGTCCGGGGGCACTTCACCCACTCTGGCTAGAGTGGCGACAAACTGAATTTTGGTACGGTACTACTGAGAGCAGGATTGCTAGGGTTCTTATCCAGGCCTGATACTACAAAGTTTTCCTTTTTTCTTCATCAACCTTTTCTTCCTATTTGATGTTGATGTTGGCCTGGAAATACAGCATTGGAAAACAACTACACCCCTAGACAACACTAAGGTAACTTAATACGCCGATCCCAACAACAAATAAGCAGCTCCTGAGGGGGTAGCGCTACAGATGTATATAAAATGCACTTTTTATCTATCAAAAGTGTTTTCCAGTGCTAAATCTTTCATATGATTTCTAAATTGCTGCATCTGTAAATTCCAAAGGCCAATATAACAGAATAGTAGTAGTAAAAAAAGCACTTTTAATCAATCTTGTTTTTTGTACTATTCTCCTTTAAGGGGGCGTGGCAAGGGGTGTGTCCTATGCCTGCATACTTTTGCTGATAGGTGTCCCTCATTCCCATTTCAAATAGTTGGGAGGTAAGCATTGTTTTTAATGGGCCTGTATACACATAAACTGTCACTGTATAGACATCAGTTACAAAAACAAAAATTACACAAATCTGCATTGCTGGTCGATATAGGTACCTGTATATATGTGAGAATGCGAGCATACAGCGCAAACCCTTCATTAAAAAAAAAAATTAAAATAGAAGAATTTGTATGGGTACATGCATTCACGTGCACATACGCATCATTATTTATTTATGTGTTAATTTATTTATTTTAACCACCTGCCAACTGCCAAACGCACATTTACGTTGGCAGAATGGCATGGGCAGGCAAAGCAACGTATATATCTGTTGCTTTGAACCTGCCCGCTAGCGAGCGCACGCTCGCCGCGGTCTCCCTGTCTGAGCTGCATTAGTGACTCACAATGCATTGATGCCCAGGGCCGGATTCCAGACAAGGCCACCGAGGCCAGGCCTCGGGGCGGCAGTGGGTGCAGGGGCGGCGCCGCGGCAACAGGGGGCAGGGATGGACTGGCCATCGGGACTAGATCGAGATTTAGCCAGCATGCAGAGTAGCGCAGGAAGCGTGTGTAATAAGTTCTCTCTCATGTCACTCTGCTCCCCAGCGACCCCTCCTCTCTTCTCGTGTGACATCATCTGCATAGTTGCCAACATTTTAAAAAAAATTCCAGGGACACTTTGCAGCACAGCTATTAATTAATTACCACACTCACTTCCCCAAAGTTCCACCCACTCCGCATAATCTTCGCCTGGCGAAGATTATGTGGAGTGGGTGGAGCTTCGGGGAAGTGAGTGTGGTAATTAATTAATAGCTGTGCTGCAAAGTGTCCCTGGACAAATGTTGGCAACTATGCATCTGGGATGGACGAGAAGATAGGAGAGGCCGCCGGGGAGCAGAGTGACATGAGAGAGAACTTATTACACACGCTTCCTGCGCTCCTCTGCATGCTGGCTGGTAAACAATGTGCCCCATAATGTGCAATGTGCCCTGATGTGCCATGTGCCCTGATGTGCCATATGCCCTGTACCCTGATGTGCACTGTACCCTGATGTGCACTGTACCCTGTACCCTGATGTGCACTGTACCCTGATGTGTTGTTCCCTGGGCCGGTCTGGATAAAGGCCCCCTATGTGATGGTGTGTGTGGGGGGGCGGCATTGAAGGACGCGGCCTTGGGGCGGCAAAGGGAGTAAATCCGGGCCTGTTGATGCTCCAAATGCATGCATTAAATCCTGTCCTTATATTATAATTAAAAGGGGGGGGGGGCGTAAAATGCACCAGCCTGAGTAGACAAAAATACTTGCACCAGCCGTGCTCGTAATTAGTGTATGCCATACAATCTCATGTGTCTGGCACACTGTAATTGTCCAATTTAATAATACTGCGAATATACCAATGAATTGTGCATGTTTCTTTGACAGAGAAGAATGGAAACTATTGTGAGGCTCGCATGTAACATTATTAAAATTCCTCTGTGTTCAGATTTTCATTCAAGTCTCATTTCACCTTCCCTCTAAAAGCCGACAAGCATTTTAAGCTACTGAACTGTAACACCGTGTCCATTAAAAGCTATTGTCTAGAGCCCTGTCTCCATCAAGAATTGACCTATTTTTCCTGCTTTTTGTAAAGGTGACTTGTTTACTCTTACAAAGTAAATGTTTGCTATATTATGTCTCATTTAAAGAAAATGATTTTTTTGTATACGTGTTCTCTTTATTATTTTTATGGCTAAATATATTTTAAAATGTATTATATATATATTTTAAAGGTAGTGTTAACCGCTTGCCGACCAGCCGCCGTCATTATACTGCGGCAGGTCGGCACGATCCCGCAAACTGCCGTTAGCTGTATGCTGGTCCCTTTAAGCGGAAAAGTGGCCGTGCGCGCCCGCTGCACGGCGGGGGTGCTGATGCTCGTGGCCGGCGGTCACGATGACCGCTGGCCACACGCGATCGTGGGCACGAGAGGCAGAACAGGGATGTGTGCGTGAACACACACATCCCAGTTCTGTGAGGAGAGATTGTGAGTTCCTACGAGCTAGGAACCACGATCTGTCATCTCCTGTAGTCAGTCCCATTCCCCTGCTGCCTCTGGGAACCACACACTTGCTGTTTTGGCCCTATTTAGTGGTGAGTATGAGACAGTGTTGCCAACCTACCAGATTGAAATTTACTGACTCAACACCCAAAATGTACTGGCACAGCCAAGTTTTTACTGGCATTTCCAAAAAGTTACAAAATTACAGTTTTAAGTACAAATCTCAGTATTTAGGCTACAAATAAATACAATATGCAATTAGAAATGTGATTTAAGGTAGATATAAGGCAAAAAAACATAGGGCCAGATTCACGTAGATGAGCGGCGGCGTAACGTATCGTAGATTTTTCATCGCAAGTGCCTGATTCACCAAGCACTTACGATAAAAACCTACGCCTCCGGCGCAAGGCGGGCCAATTTAAATGGGCGTGTGCCATTTAAATTAGGCGCGCTCCCGCGCCGGACTTACCACGCATGCTCCGTTTCCGAACTCCCGCCGTGCTTTGCGCAAAGTGACATCATTTTTTCGAACGGCGACAATTCAAAACGCCCCTGTCCCCGTTATCTCGCGCGCAGAAGCGAACATGCATGCAAGTCCCGCCCACATATGTAAACGCCGTTCAAACCCCACACGTGAGGTATCGTCGCGTGCGTTAGAGCGTGTGCAACAATTTTAGCACTAGGCCTCCTCTGTAACTCGAAAATAGTAACCTGTAAAAAAAATTAAAGCGTCACCTATGGAGATTTTTAAGTACCGAAGTTTGGCGCTATTCCATGAGTGTGCGCAATTTTAAAGCGTGACATGTTAGGTATCTTTTTACTCGGCGTAACATCATCTTTCACATTATACAAAAAATTGTGCTAACTTTACTGTTTTGTTATTTTTTTAATTCATGACACCGTATTTTTTCCCCAAAAAAAGGCGTTTGAAAAATTATTAAAAAATATATATAATGTTTCGGAGTTCTGATTAATTTTCTAGCAAAAAAATTGTGATTTTTACATGAAGGAGAGAAGTGCCAAAATAGGCCCGGTTGTAAAGTGGTTAAAAAATCTGGCCATATATAGCAGCTTTAGTAGCTTAGTGATTGCTTTCACGTGTTGCCTGGAATGGTTCTTTAATGGAATATCATATGAAGACATTTTTAAACTGAATAACAACCTATATAAAGTACAACATTTGGGGATTATGACACCATTCAGCAAGCATAATAAACCAAGAGATTTGTTAAGCACCAATCTCCAGAGATAGTCCAACCACCGCTCAGGAGCCCAATCCTCATTTGCATAAGCAGATACTGAAACAGTGAGGCGTGAATGCCGAGGGGCACGGGCGAAAGCAATGCCGGGTGATTTCGCACATCAATAGCCTAATTCAGACCCAAACAAGTCTTGTTTTAAATGGTTTCAGAGTTTGCTTCTCTTTCCAGCACAACGCACAAGTGAAACATCTCATTAATACGAAGGATAACCAGTTCTCCGCACAGACCGTATTTGCAGTGACAGTCTTTGGCATCCGCTGTGTGTTTACCGTAATTTCCTTGCGTCTAAAGCCTTAACATATTTCCGCTGTCTCGTGTCTCATTAACCTCATTATAAATCATCATGCAGGCCTACTGAAATGTGTTATTAAAAAACCAAGCTGACTTATTATGAAATAGATGGCTACGTTTTATATCTTCATCACGCCGCTGTGGTTTCCGCACTGAGTGACCTGTGCCTCTGCTTTGCCTTCAGCTATGTGTTTCTGTAATGATATTTGCTGTTTGTTAAAGATAATTACCCAGACTGATCGATTTAACTGCAATAAGCCAGCACTTAATAATCATAAAATGAAAGCTTAAATCAATGCAGGTTGTTTAGTGTACCAACTGCAGAAGTCAAGTGAGAACCACTAAGTTCCTTGTAATTTTGACTTTTAGTAATAGAAATGATTATGTTCAGCCCAGAAACCATCTTAGAACAAAAAAGGAAACACATCAGTGAAATGTATTCCAGGATACTGCCACTATTCTAAATTAAGAAAGCAAACAGAATACATACTGGGCAGGGGCGGACTGACCATTGAGTCACTCGGGCACTGCCCGAGGGCCCCATGCCACTAGGGGGCCCCATCAGGGTTGCCAGGCTCAGTAAAACCAGGGACAGTATGTAAAAATCTGTGTTTTTTTTTAGATCTGTCCCTGATATGTCCGAAACTGACATGCTTTTAATGTGAAGATCCCAAGATTTTAGCTGCCCTGCCTCTGCACTGCCTCCTGGCGTGGTGGCCATCTGTAAGCCAGAGGGGCCCCATAATCTTCTATTGCCCGGGGGCCCCATGAGTTGTCAGTCCGCCCCTGATACTGGGCCATATTCTCAAACAAGTTACGCCGGTGTATCTACTGATACACCGGCGTAAATTGAATTTCCCGCCGGCGTATCATTATTTTGTATTCACAAAACAAGATACGCCGGATTTAGGCTAGGATTCGACTAGTGTAAGTCACTTACACTGTCGGATCCTAAATGTAATTCGCCGCCGGCCGCTAGGTGGCGTTCACGTTCGGGTCTCATTTGTTTATGCAAATGAGCCTGATACGCCGATTCCCGAACGAAATCGCGTCGCGTAACCATCGCTAACGTCGTTTGCGTAAGCGTAAGGTTACCACTGCTATATGAGGGGTAACCTTACGCCAGTCCCACGTATGCCATGTTAAGTATGGCGTTGGGTCCGCGTCGTCTTTTCCCGTCGGGTACGTCGTTTTACTAAGTCGTTCTTGAATTACCACTTTACGTCAATGACGCACACGTCGGCGTCATTGACGTTTTCCGCCGAGAACTGGAGCATGCGCACTGGGCTATTTTTAGCCCGGCGCATGCGCAGTTCGATCGAAACGGGGGCGCGCTTAATTTAAATATAAGCCGCCCCCTTTGAAATACGCGGGGATACGCCGGGCCAATTACACTACGCCGCCCCAAACTACGGAGCAAGTGTTTGGGGAATACAGGACTTGCTCCTGTAGGTTGGGGCGGCGTAGTGTAAATGGCTTACGCGACGCCCGCCAGAAATCTACGGGAATATGGCCCACTGTATGTAGCACCCTCTAGTTTGTGCTACTAGAATTAGAGTAGGCAAATTATAGTCTGCCCCTGGGATAAACCTGAGTCACTGAACAAGGGGCAGGGTTATCAGATGCCAGGGTTGGGTGACTCAACCTGACAGCTATCTGGTTCCTCCCCCTGTTTCTAGAATGTTTGAGAACATTCTGGAAGATAGTGGGCGGAAGTTAGGAGGGGTTGCCTTGAATATTTAGGGGCCCTTAGCCTAAGGTGACCAGATTTTTAAAATGAAATCTGGGGACATATTTTTTCATTACTAGTAATGGCAACAATCAGCGACTCTCTGCCCGTCGCCGCCCACCTCACAGCCTGTCAAGTCTTACTCTCCGGGCCCATGGCTACTACTGGATGGGGAGCGGAGGAAGATCACTCCGCCAGGGAAGGCAAGGAGATAGGCAGGTGGCTGGCCAGGATTTGAGCCAAGGCAGAAGAACATGTGGGCAGAGCTGAAGAAATATTCCCTCCGCTCCGACCAGCACATGATCATCAGAGAGGGGCACAGATAATGGGAAAAATACACACCCCTATGCTAGTAGGCACGGCGGAGCGGGGTGTGTAATTCTAATTTTAAAATTTTAATTCTGCACTGATTGTCTTTGAAATTGCCCCTGCCCCCTATTAAATCAATTCTGGGGACAAAACCAGGGACAGACTTGGTGCGGGGACAGTGTCCTCAATCAGGGGACTGTCCCCTGAAACTGGGGATGTCTGGTCACCCTACCTTAGCCAATACCCAAGTAGGAGGCCTGGCAGGGAACTAAGGAGCCCTTAAATAGACATGAGTCATACCAGCAAAGGAGTCGGGTGGAAGATGGTGAAACGGTGCTGAGGAGAGTCTGTCGGTGGCCCTTGAGGGACCCCTGCCAGGGAGGGGCTTTACCTCGGGCTGGAGCTCGGGAGGCTGGCCTGGAAGGATCCTGCCACAGGAGGCAGTGGAGAGATAACAAGGAGAGACAGTGAGTAGATCAGCACATTGTAGGGATGGACAAGGGGAGAGACTGCCAGCAGTGGCAGTGCTCTCTTGAAGACAGCGGTGTACCAAGTCTTTATCCAACCTTGCCTTGGGGAGTGCATGTCAGTCTGGAGGACTGGGAAGATTAAGCAGCCAGGTAGGCTGGTGGCAGCCAGGATCGGGAAATTGCTGATTTTCCCGGACATTTCACGGGAAACGGTAAGGCAGGGACAAAGATCTAAATCTCGGGAATGTCCCGCGAAATTCGGGACAGTTGGCAAGTATGTAGAAGGCAAGCATACCTAGCTTGGCTCTGTGATAGCGGCGGTTTACCACGTGACCGCTCCGTCCAATGACGGAGCTATCACTTGTAAACAAACCGGCGTCATGTGATGACGCCGGTTCCTCCCTCCTCTCTCTGTACCGTTATATCCTATGGCTTCAATTCACACTAATTGTGCTATATGAGGAATAATTGGATAAAGTTTCTTCCAGGAGTGTCAATTTCCTGCAGCCCTTGCAGTGCTCAGGGGCTCCTCCCACGAACCCCTAAATCACTACAAGATGTAGCAGTCAGGAGGTATCAACATGTGCTGCAGGGAATACAAGTTTTAGTTTCTTCACAGGCTTTAGCCAGGAATTCTTCTGTATTGGAGCATCATCTGACAGAAGGAAAGGTAAGTACACTGATTTACAGGTGTGGGCTTATTTGGATTCAATTATTTGACTGGGTTGCTATAAAACCATCTTTACTTTTCGAAAAATTGGCCTTTACAACTACTTCCCCCTCAATGTAACCACCAATATCAAATGGCTCTCAGTGTTCCTGGGTGACTTGAAAGATCCAAAGACTTAAAGCGTTGCTCCAGAGGTGCTCCTGCCCCCCCCCCCCCCACAGAAAACGTAAAAGTCAGCAGCTACACATACTGTAGCTGCTGACTTTTGATATTAGGGCCATTACCTGTCCCTCGGCTCTCGGGTGCTGCCACCGCCATTGCCAGTAAGGAAAACCGGCAGTGAAGCCTTGCGGATTCACAGGCGATTCACTACTGAGCATGCGCAAATCGAGCATATTGTTTGTTTTTTTCAAAATTGTCGGTCTTTTTTTGCTTAAAGCACAAAAAATAGAAACCGCAAAAGTAATCAAATACCACCAAAAGAAAGCTCTATATGTGGGAAAAAACATTTTGTTTGGGTACAGCGTTGCATGGCCGTGCAATTGTCAGTTAAAGTAACGCAGTGCCGTATCGCAAAAAATGACCTGGTCATGAAACGGGGTAAACCTTTCAGGGCTGAAGTGGTTAAACAAATTAGATTTGCCAATGATGCCAAATGTCACATCAGGCCAACCATATTTTAGGTTGACTGGCCATCGGGATTACCGGGAGATTCCCGGTAGGCTGGTCGGAGGTCCGCGGTGATCTACCTGTCAATTGCCGACAGCTGGCGCCTGATGGGTAGATCGAAATTTAGATAGCATGCAGAGTAGCGCAGGAAGCGTGTCTAATAAGTTCTCTCTCATGTCACGACACTGACGGCACGGCTGTCACGCTGCACCCCGGCGGCCCCTCCACTCTTCTCGTCCATCCCTATTTGCTTGTGACATCATCTGGGATAGGCGAGAAGAGAGGCGGGGCCGCCGGGGTGCAGCGTGACTGCCATGCCGTGCCGTCAGTGCCGTGACATAAGAGAGAACTTATTAGACACGCTACTCTGCATGCTATCTAAATTTCCCTGCCCTAATGTGCTATGTGCCCCCTGCCCTGATGTGCCCCGTGTCCTGATGTGTCCTGTGCCCCATGCCCTGATGTGCTATGTGCCCCATGTCCTGGTGTGCCCTCATGTGCTATGTGCCCCATGCCCTCATATGCCATGTGCCCTATGTGCCCTGTGCCCCATGCCCTATGGGAGGCCATGCAGTGACGTCACCACGCAGAGGAGGAGGGCTCCTTGTATGCCAGTCGGCATTCGTTTGTTTTTACATGCAGTTTTAATCTTTATGCTTGTGAGTATATCTCATATTTTTTAATAAATCCTTTTGTAAACAGAGTCACGCTATGGTGCACCTCTTTTTTATGTCCTAACCGAATGAATTGGAGCTGGTTTGCCATTGAGTGCCTGCTGTTAACCCTTTCCATTCTGGGTTCCTGTGGAGCAAAGGCCGCGGCTGGGCTATAGCCAAATGCTCGATTTGCTTGCCCTCTGGTAAGCGGCCTCTTATTCCGGTGGAGGGTTCACCTATATTGCTTTACCTGTCACTTGGTGGTGTGTAATTTTAGGACCTTATCCGCAGTGATCTAATCAATAGGAGTCCTATGCTAAATACTCAAGTGTTATGCCATACTTTCCCACGGACTTGTATATATCTGAGAGGGATTCATGGTGCAAGATACATGTATATGGACTTTAATACACCTTATCCTCTAAGATTTTTATCAGATATGTTGTAGTCTTTGGGGCGCGGCTTTGTTTTTTGTTTTATCCCATGCCCTGATGTGCCCTGTGCCCTATGCCCTGATGTGCCCTGTGCCCCATGCCCTGATGTGCTATGTGCCCCATGCCCTGATGTGCTATGTGCCCCATGCCCTGATGTGCTATGTGCCCCATGCCCTGATGTGCTATGTGCCCCATGTCCTGATGTGCTATGTGCCCCATGTCCTGATGTGCCCTTGTGCATACCTCCCAACTTTCTGAGATGGGAATGAGGGACACCTATCAGCAAAAGTATGTAGGCATAGGACACACCCCTTGCCACGCCCCCTTAAAGGAGAATTGTACAAAAAAAATAAGATTGGTTAAACCCATAAGTGCTTTTTTTACCACTGCTTTTCCTTTATATTGGCTTTTGGAATTGACAAATGCAACAATTTAGAAATCAGATGAAAGGTTTAGCACTGGGAAACACTTTTTGATAGATAAAAAGTGCATTTTATATACATCTATATAGATCAGACCAAAATGAGGGACAAATGAGGAGAATGAGGGACAGAGGGACATTGCTCCAAATAAGGGACAGTTGGGAGGTATGCCTCATGTGCTATGTGCCCTGTTCCCCATGCCCTGATGTGCTATTTGCCCCATGTCCTGATGTGCCCTCATGTGCTATGTGCCCCATGCCCTGATGTGCCCTCATGTGCTATGTGCCCTGTGCCCCATGCCCTGATGTGCCCTGATGTGCTATGTGCCCTGTGCCCCGATGTGCTACGTGCCCCATGCCCTGATGTGCTATGTGCCTGCCAGGGATCGGATGGGAGACTGATTTGATGAGGTCGGCCTCTCTAAGGCCCCGTACAGACGACCGAACATGTCTGCTGAAACAGGTCCGCGGACCAGTTTCAGCAGACATGTTCGGTCGTGTGTAGGCCCGAGCGGACAGGATTCCAGCGTACATTTGCCCGCCGGGCCTTTTTCCAGCGGGCAAATATTTCCAAACTTGTTTAGAAACAGCCCGCTGGAATCCTGTCCGCTCGGACATGTTCGGTCGTCTGTACAGACCTACCGTACATGTCCGAGCGCCCACCATCCCTCGCATGCGTCGAATGACTTTGACGCATGCGTGGAAGCATTGAACTGGCAGGGCCGCCCACGTCGCCGCGTCATCGTCGCTGCGACGGCGCGGCCATGCCCCGCGTATTGTTTACGCGCAGATTTCTGTATGATGGTGAGTACAGCCATCATACAGAAATCCCCGGGCAGACATGTACGGTGAAAACGGTCCGGCGGACCTTTCATCGTACATGTTTGCTCGTCTGTATGCGGCCTTATATCTCCTGTCCTGGCTCCGCTGAAGGTGAGACAGAGGAAGCCGAAGGACAAGAGGGACTCGAGTGCCTGGAGCAGGAGGTCTCCCGGGAGAACAGCTTGTCACAGCGCAGAGTTGTCCTGTCACATTGACCTCTTCAGTATCTTTTTCTTTCTTCATCAGCTCTGAAGTTATTTCACACCCCTTTGCCTATAATCCTCTTTCTCTGTTTTAGTTTAATTAGGGATTTGTCATCCATTAACCTAATTTTCTGTAGCAGCTGTTCACTGTTGTTGAGTAAATGCTGCAAAGAATCCGGTCATCACAAAAATAAGGGGGCTATCATTGCTAACCTTCTCCTGGAAATGCGACCTACATGGCTGCCCATGGCTGAAGTACCTTTTAAGTCACTAAAAGAATCATGCAGAGAGGAAAATCACAGTGAAGTCATACTTTTTTTGTTTAGGAGACACAGAAAGTATTGAGGCCAGAGGGTCAGATAGTACCGTTAGGCGGAAAGCTCAGAAATGGTAATTAACCACTTAAGACCCGGACCAAAATGCAGCTAAAGGACCTTGCCCCTTTTTGCGATTCGGCACTGCGTCGCTTTAACTGACAATTGCGCGGTTGTGCAACGTGGCTCCCAAACAAAATTGGCGTCCTTTTTTTCCCAGAAATAGAGCTTTCTTTTGGTGGTATTTGATCACCTCTGCGGTTTTAATTTTTTGCGCTATAAACAAAAATAGAGCGACAATTTTGAAAAAAATTCAATATTTTTAACTTTTTTGCTGTAATAAATATCCCCCAAAAATATATCCAAAAAAATTCTCCTCAGTTTAGGCCGATACGTATTCTTCTACCTATTTTTGGTAAAAAAAATCGCAATAAGCGTTTATCGGTTGGTTTGCGCAAAACTTATAGCGTTTACAAAATAGGGGATAGTTTTATTGCATTTTTACACTTCCTTTTTTTTTTTACTACTAATGGCGGCGATCAGCAATTTTTTTTCGTGACTGCGACATTATGGCGGACACTTCGGACAATTTTGACACATTTTTGGGACCATTGTCATTTTCACAGCAAAAAATGCATTTAAAATGCATTGGCCCAGATTCAAGAAGCAATTGCGCCTGTGTAACCATAGGTTACACAGCGCAATTGCTTACTTGCCCCGGCGTTACGAATGCTCCTGATTCAGGAACATCGTAACGCCGACTGCAGCCTAAAATCTGTGTGGCATAAGGCTCTTATGCCACGCATATCTTAGGCTGCATTCTAGCGATGACCGCTAGGGGGCGCTCCCATTGTGCTCCGTGTATAGTATGCAAATTGCATACTAACACCGATTCACAATGTTGCGCGAGCCCTGCGTACGCAATTTACATAGTTTGCGTACGTCGGGTTTCGCGTAAGGTTGCACATCCTAATAGCATGCGCAGCCAATGCTAAAGGATACCCGTCGTTTCCGCGTCGCGATATTTGAAATCTACGTCGTTTGCGTAAGTGATTCGTGAATGGCGCTGGACGCCATTCACGTTCACTTTGAAGCAAATGACGTCCTTGCGACGTCATTTGCCGCAATGCACGTCGGGAAAGTTTGCTGACGGAGCATGCGCTCTACGCTCGGCGCGGGAGCGCGCCTAATTTAACTGATTCCCGCCCCCTACGGGATCATTTACATTAGGCGCCCTTACGCAGGGCAAGTTTACACAGCGCACACGCAATTTACGGAGCTACTGCTCCGTGAATCGCGGGTAGCGCAGTAAATTTGCGGGGGCGCAGGGCAAAAACGCTGCCCTGCGCCTCCGTAACAGATGGGCAAATTTTACCTGAATCTGCGCCATTGTTTATTGTGAAAATGACAATTGCAGTTTTGGAGTTAACTACAGGGGGCGCTGTAGGGGTTATGTGTGACCTGAAGTGTGTTTACAACTGTAGGGGGTGTGGCTGTAGGTGTGACGTCATCGATTGTGTCCCCCCATAAAAGGGATCACACGATCGATGACGGAGCCACAGTGAAGAACGGGGAAGCTGTGCTTACACACAGCTGTCCCTGTTCTTCAGCTCCGGGGACCGATCGCGGGACTCCAGCGTCGATCGGGTCTGCGGGTCCCACGGTCCTGGTCACGGAGCTTTGGACCAGGTCGCGGGGGCGCGCCCGCAACCCACGGCTGGACAATAGCACAGCACGTACCTGTACGTGCTTGTGCCCAGCCGTGCCATTCTGCCGACGTATATGTGCAGGAGGCGGTCCCTTAAGTGGTTAATGTATTTTTATCATGATAGGTTTACTCTAAAGGCCAGCTCCAGGCTTAAGCCCCACCTTCCAGTGTTCCCCCACCCTCTAGAGTAAGGTGACCAGATTTTTAAAATGAAATCCGGGGGACATGTTTTTTTTTACTAGTAATAGCGGCAATCAGCGACTCTCTGCCCATCATCGCCGCCACCTGCCTCACGGCTTGTCAAGTCCCACCCTCCAGGCCCCGGCTACTACTGGATGGAGAGCGGAGGAAGATCACTCCGCCAGGGAGGGCAAGAAGATAAGCAGGCAGCGGCTGGCCGGGACTTGAGCCAAGGCAGAAGAACATGCGAGCGAAGCTGAATGGGCATGCACCCGAAACTGAAGAAATATTCCCTCCGCTCCGACCAGCACATGATCATCAGAAAGGGGCACAGATAATGGGAAAAATACACCTCCTAAGCTAGTAGGAGAATGGCGGAGCGGGGGTGTGTAATTCTGTTTTTTTTATTAATTCTGCACTGACTGCCTTTGAAATTGCCCCAGCCCCTGTTCAAATCCATCGGGGACAAAACCAGGGACAGACTTGGTCCGGGGACAGTGTCCTCAATCCGGGCACTGTCCCCGGAAACCGGTGATGTCTGGTCACCCTACTCTAGAGTCCAACCCCGACCCCTGTAATTTTTTTTTAATCATAGCCCTTTTTCGGAAATCTTCACTTTGTCTTGGTCTTCTAACAATCTGCTCCCAGTAGTGGTGTCAGAGCTGCTCTCTGAGCTATTATACTGTAAATCAAGGGTAGGCAACCTTAAAGAGGTGGGGATCTACCTGAAAAACACGAGGGAAGACAAAGATAACCAGACAAAGATAACCAGGCATAGTGTTGCCCAATGTTGCCTCCTCACACCTGATTTAAACCTCTAATTGCAGTACTACTGCTTCGTAATTGCGTGCATTGCATGGCAATCATGGGTTTCAGTCAGGCGGTGAGGAGACAACATATCGCCTTATCGGCTTATGTGGCTCTTGTCCTTACTACAGCTCCAACTTTACAAGTAGTCTCTCTGCATTGCACTCTGTTTATTGCTCTGGAATGGCGGGTCAGCAAGCCCAGATAGAGATCTACCAGTCACCTGATCTACAGGTTGCTGACCCCCGCTGTAAACGAAGGGTACTGTGGTGAGACCCCCTCAATAGGCAGGCTCACAAAACCCTCCACTCACAGTATATTCTCCTCTTCCAGTCTTCCTGGTTGAGTGACACTCATAAAACTGAGCACAAAAAAAGAAGTACTGTGGAGGACAACTCGAGAGAGGAGCCGGACTGCAGGAGTTGGGAGTAGGCAGGCCTCCCCCAGAGGCAATCTGCCACCTTTCTCCATGCCCCGGGTGGCAATGGCGGGTGCGTGAGGGGGTCCTCCCACATAGCCCGCCCTACCTGCTCCGCTTTGAAGCCCAACGGGGCAGAGGGACTCCCTATAAGGGAGTGAGAGGATCTAGCCCGCTCAACCAGCCCCGTTAGTCCTTCGCCTCTCTTTTTAGAGACCGCATGGTCAAAGTGCGTGCATGTTAACCCAATTTAGAGTGCGTGTAAGTGTGGTGGTTTTTGTGGGAGGGGGGTGGGCGTACTAAGCGCAGGCTTACCTCGCATAGCACACCCACCGGGAGCCGGGCTGAAACCACCAAACTCAATTCACATGTAGCCGAGACCGGGATCCGAACCCCTAGCTGCAGAGGTGATTGGCTTGTCAGCGCAGTGCCAATCGCGTTGAGCCACCGCAGCTCCTAAAAAAAGAAGTACTGTGGAGGACAACTCTAGGATGGAAGTCAGGTATTGAAACCTGAGCTGTTTTGTATTTTTAACACCCACTGGGGATCCATTTTATTTTATTCTTTAAATTGGGCTTTACGTTTTTCACCCACGTTAAGCTTGATGTACATGACTCAATTTCCTGGAAACCATTTACAAGGCGTGGGTAGCATGGGAACACGCATTGGATTAAGACAACAATATTATGCCTTTGAGGTAAGTCAGATAACCACAAATCATCTGCTTCTGGATGGAAGGTTAATTAAACAACTTGAAAATCCTTTTGGATTCTACCATTCTGCCATGATATAGGCGAAATTAGAAGCATCTGAGCAAGTCCCTCTCCTACTTCTCTTTCCTTATTACATAGCAATAAACAGAAAGGCTGGGACAAGACAAGTGATTGTACAAGATCAAGACAACAGAAATGCCCGAGGGTGGTGACTCATAACTGAGTGTAAACACACAACACACAGCTCCCGGTCCTGTCAGGGGGGGAAATTACCTATCGTCTGTTCATACAATGTATGAACAGCGATTTGTCATTTCCCCATGTCAGTCCCACCCCCCCTTCAGTTAGAACACACCTAGGGAACACGATTAACCCCTTCCTTGCCCCCTAGTGTTAACCTCTTCACTATTTTTATAGTAATCAATGCATTTTTATAGCACTATAAATATATAGCAATATATTTTATCGCTATAAAAATTACAATGGTCCCAAAAATGTGTCAAAAGTGTCCGAAGTGTCCGCCATAATGTCGCAGTACCGAAAAAAATCGCTGATCGCCACCATTACTAGTAAAAAAAATATATAAAAAAAAAGCCATAAAACTATCCCCTATTTTGTAAACGCTATAACTTTTGCGCAAACCAATCAATAAACGCTTATTGCGATTTTTTTTTAACGAAAAATATGTAGAAGAATACGTATCGCCCTAAACTGAGGAAAAAAAATATTTTTATATATGTTTTTGGGGGATATTTATTATAGCAAAAAGTAAAAAATATAATTTTTTTTCAAAATTGTCGCTCTATTTTTGTTTATAGCGCAAAAACTGAAAACCGCAGAGGTGATCAAATACCACCAAAAGAAAGCTCTATTTGTGGGGGAAAAAGGACGCCAATTTTGTTTGGAAGCCACAATTGTCAGTTAAAGCAGGGCAGTGCCAAATCGCAAAAAGTGGCCTGGTCTTTGACCAGCAATATGGTCCGGGGGGTTAAAGCGGAATTCTAGCCACAATTTCACTTTTTAAATATAAATACCCCTGTAATACACAAGCTTAATGTATTCTAGTAAAGTTAGTCTGTAAACTAAGGTCCGTTTTGTTAGGTTGTTACAGCATTTAGACACTTTATAAAATAGAAATTGACTGGGGCCATCTTAAGTGTGGGCATCATGAAGCCAGACTGTATGACTTCCTGGATTTCAGCCTTGCAGATCTCGCACATGCTCAGTGCTGCACAAGCAGTGTCAGATCAGGTTTCAGCACCTGTGCTGTCCAAGTCACATGATTCTTTGAGACTGGGGAGTGCACAGACTCCTGGAAAGTTACACCCACTACATTCCCAGGAGTCTGTGCGGTGTAGGTTAGGAAGCATTAAGCACCTAGGTGCAGGAAGTGGGAAGATTAACTATTCTGCCTAGCAACAACACTTTGAAGGCATCTAAAAAAAAAAAAATTAAAACTACTGATGTAATGTTATATTTATGGGTGGAACTCCACTTTAAGTGGTTAATGTAACGCAGTGCTGTATCGCAAAAATGGCCTGGTCATGAAGGGGGTAAATCTTCTGGAGGTCAAGTGGTACATATTAAAAAAAATTCTATATAAAATCTTCGTAAATGGGGAATGTCCATTAAAGCCGGAGACATTTGGCAGCTGAACTTTGTTTCCTGCAAAAATAAAAAAGACAAATGAATTTTCAGCAGTGCTTCCCTTTTTTAATGTAGATCTACGAAACGCAACAAGGCCAATATCCATTTTTATTTTTTATTTCAGACGGTGATGTGATTGTAACATTCCTCATTGCGGACATTGCAAATGGAAAAGAACTAAGGTATGTAGCTGATTTGACTCAGCAGAGAATTTTATTATGATTGTAGATACTGTTTACCCAATACATGGATGCCCTGTCACAGCTGGTACATCTCCATAGAGTGCAGAATCCATTAATCACCGGTGATTGAGCTGTGCCGCCACGCCGCCTGCCAATCTTAAATCATATCTCTCTTGCTGTCCATCCCAGCTGGCAGAAGCGTTTTATATGTATCAGAGATCCCTCAAAGAAGACATTTTCCGAGCTGTGCTGGATTTTGCACTGAAAAGCAGAAATAATTTAAGCAATATTAAACCCAAAAACAAAAATGTTATATCTTGCAGCTCACCAATTCTTATGCCGCGTACACACGATCATTTTTCAGCATTAAAAAAACATAGGGCCAGATTCACAGAAGAGACATGACGGCGTTTCTCTGAAACGCCGTCGTATCTCTGAGGCCCCGTACACACGACAGAGGAACTCGACGTGCTTGGCACGTCGAGTTCCTCGTCGAGTTTTGGGATGAAGCCGCCGAGGAGCTCGGCGGGCCGCCTTCTCCCATAGAACAACGAGGACAACGAGAAAATAGAGAACATGTTCTCTATTTTCTCGTCGAGTTCCTCGGCGGCTCCATCGAGCCAAAACTGTACAGACGACAGAGTTTCTCGGCAGAATCCGGGTTTTGACCGAGTTTCTCGGTGAATTCTGCCGAGAAACTCTGTCGTGTGTACGAGGCCTCAGAGTATCTTTGCGACTGATTCATGGAATCAGTTACGCATAGATAGCCCTTAGATCCGACAGGTGTAATTGACTTACACCGTCGGATCTTAGGATGCAATACCTCGGCCGCCGCTGGGTGGAGTTTGCGTCGTATTCCAGCGTCGGGTATGCAAATTAGCAGTTACGGCGATCCACGACGGTTTTCGCGGTCGTTACGTCGGCGCAAGTCTTAGTTTCCCGTCGCAAAGTTAAGCAATGTTTTTCATTGCTTAACTTTACACCAGGCATGTTAAAGTATGGCCGTCGTTCCCGCGTCGAATTTTGAATTTTTTTTCCGGCGTAAGTACGTTACGCACGTCGCGATTCACAAACACGTCGCGACGCCGTAATTTCGCGCAAAGCACGTCGGGAAAATTGCGAACGGAGCATGCGCAGAACGTCCGGCGCGGGAGCGCGCCTAATTTAAATGGTACACGCCCCATTTGAATTGGGCGGGCTTGCCCCGGACGTGTTTACGATACACCGCCGCAAGTTTACAGGTAAGTGCTTTGTGGATCGGGCACTTACACTGAAAACTTGCGGCGGTGTAACGTAAACGGGTTACGTTACACGGCCGCAATTCTACGTGAATCTGGCCCATAGTTTTTCAAAAATGTCCTTTAAAATGATCGTGTGTGGGCTTCACATAATTTTTAAGGTTCTGAAAAACAACAAAAAAAAATTCGAACATGCTGCATTTTTTAACGTCGTTTTAAACAATGTCGTTTTTCGGGTTGTAAAAAATGATCGTGTGTGGGCTAAAACTACGAAAAAAACACGCGCATGCTCAGAAGCAAGTTATGAGACGGGAGCGCTCGTTCTGGTAAAACTACCGTTCATAATGGAGTAAGCACATTCATCACGCTGTAACAGACAGAAAAGCGCGAATCGTCTTTTACTAACATGGAATCAGCTAAAGCAGCCCAAAGGCGAATAGGACTTCCCCTTTATAGTGCCGTTGTACGTGTTGTACGTCACCGCGCTTTGCTAGATCATTTTTTAAAAACGATGGTGTGTGGGCAACGTCACTTTAATGATGAAGTTGGGAAAACGTCGTTTTTTAGACATGCTGAAAAACAAAGTTTTCTTTCATGCTGAAAAATGATCGTGTGGCATTATGCCATTTTTTAGATTGGTCGGGGAAAACCGGTCGTGTGTATGCTCCATAGCAGTTTTCCCGACGAAAAAAATGCCCGCGAAAAAATTCGAACCTGCTCTATTTTTTCCCGTCGTGTGTATGTTTTTCAGAATCAAGTATGAGACGAGAGCGCTCTTTCTGGTAAAACTAGCATTCGTAATATAGATATAACATAGATATAACATTCGTTACACTGTAAATTATTGCGCCTGTCGGATCTAACAGATATCTATGCGTAACTGATTCTCCTCTCCTCTCCTCTACCCTCCCCTCTCCCCTCCCCTCTCCTCTCCTCTCCCCTCCCCTCCCCTCTCCTCTCCCCTCCCCTCCCCTCCCCTCTCCTCTCCCCTCCCCTCTCCTCTCCTCTCCCCTCCCCTCCCCTCTCCTCTCCCCTCCCCTCCCCTCCCCTCTCCTCTCCCCTTCCCTCTCCTCTCCTCTCCCCTCCCCTCCCCTCTCCTCTCCTCTCCTCTCCCCTCCCCTCCCCTCTCCCCTCCCCTCCCCTCCCCTCTCCTCTCCCCTCCCCTCTCCTCTCCTCTCCCCTCCCCTCCCCTCCCCTCCCCTCCCCTCTCCTCTCCTCTCCTCTCCCCTCCCCTCCCCTCCCCTCTCCTCTCCCCTCCCCTCTCCTCTCCTCTCCCCTCCCCTCCCCTCCCCTCCCCTCTCCTCTCCTCTCCTCTCCCCTCCCCTCTCCTCTCCTCTCCTCTCCCCTCCCCTCCCCTCTCCTCTCTTCTCTCCTCTCTTCTCTTCTTCTCGTCTCTCTTCTCTCTTTTCCTCTTCTATCTTGTTGCATCGTTTAATGCAGCGCATGAAAAGCGCAAATCATCTCTCACCAAACTTTTACTAACACGAGGGATTATACGCTACGCCGCCGTAAGTTAGAGAGGCAAGTGCTGTATTCACAAAGCACTTGCGTCCTAAGTTACGGCTGCGTAGTGTAAATCGGCCGGCGTAAGCGCTCCTAATTCAAATTATGAAGAGGTGGGCGTGTTTTATGCTAATGAATCGTGACCCGACGTGATTGACGTTTTGAACGAACAGCGCATGGGAGACTTACGCCGCTCGTATCTTAGCCTAATTTAAGCGTATCTGGTTTCCAGAATACGCTTAAATTTACGACGGCGCAGATTCAGAGTTACGGCGGCGTATCTACTGATAAGCCGACGTAACTCTTTGTGAATCTGCCTATAAGTCTGCTTTGATGATGCATCAAAAAAACATATATAATGGGAAGAGAAAATGGGAATCGCAACAAGATAGAAGAGGAAAAGAGAGAAAAGAGAGAAGAGAAGAAGAGAAGAGAAGAAGAGAAGAGAAGAGAAGAGAAGAGAAGAGAAGAGAAGAGAAGAGAAGAGAAGAGAAGAGAAGGGGAGAGGGGAGAGGGGAGGGGAGGAGAGGGGAGAGGGGAGGGGAGGGGAGGGGAGGGGAGAGGAGAGGAGAATCAGTTACGCATAGATATCTGTTAGATCCAACAGGCGTAAGTCTCTTACGCCGTCGGATCGTAACTGCATATTTACGCTGGCCGCTTAAAATTTTACGTTGTTTGCGTAACTCGTCCGTGAATGGGGCTGGACGTAATTTACGTCTACGTCAAAACCAATACGTCCTTGCGGCGTATTAGGAGCAATGCACACTGGGAGATTTCCACGGACGGCGCATGCGCCGTTCGTGAAAAACGTCAATCACATCGGGTCACACAACATTTACATAAAACACGCCCCCCTGTTCCAAATTTGAATTAGGAGGGCTTACGCCGGCCGATTTGCGCTACGCCGCGGCAACTTACAGAGCAAGTGCTTTGAGAATACAGCACTTGCCCGTCTAAGTTGCGGCGGCGTAACGTAAATCGGATACGTTACGCCGCCGCAAAGATACGCCGCTGGACGAGAATCTGGCCCTAAGTCTGCTTGATGTGTTCATTATTTATAATCTTTTACTATTGCGTATGAACAGGGCCGTCTTTAATATAGATTGGACCCTGGGCAAAAAAAAAAAAAGTTGGGCCCCCTCTTCCATGCAATGTCGCTCTCCACTTTCTCTGAGACCTACAATAAATAGCAGCTAGACTCAAAATCAGTTTACTGTATCAGATCAGGCAGTGATTGCGATTGGTTTCCAGAGGTTACAGCATATCATTACCACGTACTGACTGGTTACTAGAGGTTAGTACACATGATTTCTGCTTGTTGATTGGTTGCTAGAGATTACTGTACAGTAATACTGCTCACTGATTGGTTGCTAGAAGTTACAGCACATCTCCTCACTGCCTGCACACCATGGACTGGGGAGGTGAGCAGGAATTTCAATCATGCCCCTTTACCTCCCCAGTGGGCAGCGTTCAGTATAGGTGATGGTGGATATGACCTCAGGGGGGCATTATATACATATGAATGCCGCCTTTATTTACATATCAATTCCACTGGCCGACACAATTTACATATGAACGCTGCTGCTATTTACATATGAATGACGGTTATTTACATGTAAACACGGCGTCTGCTGGTGAGTCACCCGTAAACAACAATAGGGCAGAGCTGGGCAGCATTAGTCGCAGCACTTCACACTGAGATATTGGGACACAGCACAGGACTGAAACGTCAAGGGACAAAGGAATTTAAACCAGGATAGTTGACAAGTATGCGGCAGCTGCTTTGGGCCCCACAACAATGATAGGGCCCAGGGCAGCTGCCCATTTTGCCCTGCCTTAACCACTTAACGCCCGCTGCACGCCTATTTACGTCCACAGAATGGCACGTACTGGCAGATGGGCGTATATATACGTCCTTGCCTTCTAGTGGGTGGGGGGTCCGATCGGGACCCCCTCCGCTGCGTGCCGTGGGTGGCTTACCTCGGGAAGCGATCCGGGACGAGGGCGCGGCTATTCGTTTATAGTCGCCCCGTCGCGATTGCTCCCCGGAGCTGAAGAACGGGGAGAGCCGTATGTAAACATGGCTTCCCCGTGCTTCACTGTGGCGCCGTATCGATCGAGTGATCCCTTTTATAGGGAGACGTCAGTCCTACAGCCACACCCCCCTACAGTTGTAAACACACACTAGTTGAAACATAACTCCTACAGCGCCCCCTGTGGTTAACTCCTAAACTGCAACTGTCATTTTCACAATAAACAATGCAATTTAAATGCATTTTTTGCTGTGAAAATGACAATGGTCCCAAAAATGTGTCAAAATTGTCCGAAGTGTCCCCCATAATGTCGCAGTCACGAAAAAAATCGCTGATCGCCGCCAATAGTAGTAAAAAAAATAATAATAATAAAAATGCAATAAAACTATCGCCTATTTTGTAAACGCTATAAATTTTGCGCAAACCAATCGATAAACACTTATTGCGATTTTTTTTTACCAAAAATAGGTAGAAGAATACGTATCGGCCTAAACTGAGGAAAAAAATATTTTTTATATATGTTTTTGGGGGATATTTATTATAGCAAAAAGTAAAAAATATTGCATTTTTTTCAAAATTGTCGCTCTATTTTTGTTTATAGCGCAAAAAATAAAAACCGCAGAGGTGATCAAATACCACCAAAAGAAAGCTCTATTTGTGGGGAAAAAAGGACGCTAATTTTGTTTGGGAGCCACGTCGCACGACCGAGCAATTGTCTGTTAAAGCGACGCAGTGCCGAATCGCAAAACCTGGCCTGGGCATTTAGCTGCCTAAAGGTCCGGGGCTTAAGTGGTTAAAGAGGAGTTCCACCCAAATTTGGAACTTCCTCTTAACCCACTCCTCTCCCCCTTACATGCCACATTTGGCATGTAATTTTTTTGGGGGGGGAGTGGGGGCTTCAGCACGAGTGGGACTTCCTGTCCCACTTCCTCCTTCCTGTAGGCGACTAAGCTTAATCGCCTTCAGGAAGTGGCTGCTGTAGGCGATCGCCTAGTACACGTCACAGGTCCTAGGCGATCTCCTGGCCAATTACACGGCGCATGCGCAGTGCCGCTCGCGCATGCGCAGTGGGTGCCCGGCCGTGAAGCCGAAAGCTGTCACGGCCGGGTGCCCACACTGAAAATGAAGACGCCGGCCGGGGAGGGGGGGAGAGGAGCGGAGCCCCAGCCGGCGCGTCGCTGGAGCGCTGGAGCAGGTAAGTGCCTGTTTATTAAAAGCCAGCAGCTACACTTTTTGTTGCTGCTGACTTTTAATAAACATACAAATGGCTGGAACTCCCCTTTAAAGACGACCCTGCGTATGAACTTTATAAATATCCCAAGTACACCTTATGCTTCCTCTCTGTGAGTTTATAGAATTAGACCGAACTTGTTTATTCTTTCCTGTTGTCTTTATTTCTCTTTTCCGTGGATGGAGTCAATGGTTGATGTACCCTTCGGCGATGCATTAAAAAAAAAAAAAAAAAATCCTATACAATGAAAATCTGTATTGTGATTTTCCTTCTCTGGTGCCTGAATACTAGACACAGATGTTTGGTATGCAGCTTCCATGAGATGGCAGATTGTTGCCTGTAGACTTTCCAGCTCACTGCCTTTTCCTGGTGGCTTTATTCAAACCCCGAGACTTCTCTGATGAGGCACAGGTGCAAAATAGCAAATAGGAGAATTATACAAAAGTATGTAGGGACGTAAAAATCGGTGCTGGAAGCTGGTGTAATGTTAATATCTGAAACATAAATACCTTTATGGAGCTGCCGAGCAGCTGCTTCATCGCTGCTCCATTCTGGTGTGGACGTCTTATGGGGAAGATGGCACATTGTCAGCACAAAAAGAAGGAAATGTTATTGTAGTTGTAAGAAAATATCTTAAGTATAAGAGAATGAAAAGGGCCATCATTTGATTGCAGAAAGAAAAACAAAATAATTGCAATCACGCGCCAGGGCCCAAATCTAAACTTGACAATGAATAGGAGGGTAGAGGGAAAAACAATCAATAGCGACAGAAGCAAATTAAAGTCATATTTTTAACAGTCAGAGCCGGTTCACACTGGGGCGATCCGACTTCCAGCGCGACTTCCAGAGGCGATTCCGACACGACTTGAATGTGAACCACAGGGCGACCTGAGGCGATCTGGGGCGATTTATAAATCGCCTCCAGGACAGGGAATGTCAGAAATGGCCAATCAGAGCTACTAAGCTCTTCTGACATCATTCTTCTTCCCTGTTTTCCTGTGTCTAAAATGCTCTCTGTGCGTTACAATAGATCAGGGATCTATTGTTGTTGGGGGATATGTTGTTCCTGCCAGGGATCTAGTTTTGTCAAGGATCTATTGTTGTTCTCATGTGAACTTGTGTTCCGATCAGGGATCTATTGTTGTTGAGGGATCTGTTGTTCCTGCCAGGGATCTAGTGTTGTCAAGGATCTATTGTTGTTCTCGTGTGAACTTGTGTTCCGATCAGGGATCTAGTGTTGTCAAGGATCTATTGTTGTTCTCATGTGAACTTGTGTTCCGATCAGGGATCTATTGTTGTTGAGGGATCTGTTGTTCCTGCCAGGGATCTAGTGTTGTCAAGGATCTATTGTTGTTCTCATGTGAACTTGTGTTTCGATCAGGGATCTATTGTTGTTGGGGGATCTGTTGTTCCTGCCAGGGATCTAGTTTTGTCAAGGATCTATTGTTGTTCTCATGCGAACTTGTGTTCCGATCAGGGATCTATTGTTGTTGAGGGATCTGTTGTTCCTGCCAGGGATCTAGTTTTGTCAAGGATCTATTGTTGTTCTCATGTGAACTTGTGTTCCTTTCAGGGATCTATTGTTGTTGGGGGATCTTTTGTTCATGCTATTGAGCTAATGTTGTCAATGATCTATTGTTGTTCTCATGTGAACTTGTGTTCCCATCAGGGATCTATTGTTGTTGGGGGATCTGTTGTTCCTGCCAGGGATCTAGTGTTGTCAAGGATCTATTGTTGTTCTCATGTGAACTTGTTTTCCGATCAGGGATCTATTGTTTTTGGGGGACCTAATTGTTCCTGCCAGGGATCTAGTGTTGTCAAGGATCTATTGTTATCATGTGAACTAGTGTTCCGATCAGGGATCTAGTGTTGTTCTTGTCATTTGAAGTAGTGTTCCTCTTAGGGATCTACTTTTTTGGGGAAGCTATGGTTCCTGTCTGCATCTACCTATGCCAGCATGGGATATACTGTTCCTGCCAGGGGATCTATTGATGCCGGTGTGCGCTATTGTTGCTGTCTTCAAGAGGGAGTTCATGCCGCCATTCTCTGTGCAAACAAGTGGCATGTATGGAACTACAACCAGCATGCCTAGGCAAGGAAAATCGACATATAATAAAAAGGTTAAACTTACATTTGGCAGTGCGGTCGGTCTCAGACAATATGCCCCAATCCTCAAAGGTCAGGCGAGAAATGTCCAGCCAGGCATTGTCCCTCTTCATTTGGTCCTTGTAAAAGGGGTCCCTCTTGTCGTAGAGGCATGGTCTCTCTTTTACCAGCCTCATAAGGGACTCATTATCCACGGCCTCTTTCCTAACTCTGGCAGCAATGGTGCAAACAGAGACAACGTACTAAGAAGGTGAAAGTAATCCGTGCCAAGAAGGTGGGAAGAAGGTGGGGCTGCCTGGGGACAGGGGAGTACCTGGTGGCTTCTGGGTAAATTCCTCTCTGCTTCTGGCAAAATCGCCTCACTATGAACAGTGATCAGACTTGAAAGCTACTTCCATTGAAATCAATGGGTAGGAATCGCCTACAAGTCGGATTGAAGTCGTACAGGAACTTCTTTTGAAGTCGGATCGCCTTGAGTAGTGTGTATTAACACCACTCCCATTCACTTGCATTGTTTTTCTTGACAGCACGACTTGGGACGACTTGAGGCGATTTCAAGTCGGATCACAAATCGCCCCAGTGTGAACCGGCTCTCACAGTTGTGTGACTTTTCCAAAAGGCGAAGAGAAATAAGAAAAGTTAAATAAAAAAATAAAAAAAGATGAACTGAAATGAAAGTTAAGAGAAAAGAGGATTAAGGGAGGGGGAGGTGGAGAGTAGCAGAGGAAAGGGGAGAGGAAGAGATGGATGGGGTGGAGAGAGGAGGGGAGGAGAGGAGGAAAGGTGGGGAGAAAGGGAGAGGCGAGAAGAGGAGAAGGGAGGGGGGAATGGATCAAAGGAGAAGATGAGAAAAGGAAGGAAACAGAGGAGTGGAGAGAAGAGGGGAAACAGAAGAGAGGGAGGAGAGGAGACAAGAGAGGAGGGGAGGAGTAAGCATTGGAGAGGGGGTAAGCAGAGGAGAAGAAAAATTAGAAGAGGAGGGGAGGGGAGGAGAAAATGATTGTAGAACAGAGTGGGGAAGAAGAGAGGAGAAGAAAGAAAAGGAGGAGAGAAGAAGTGGAGAGGGGGGAAGGGGAAACAGAGAAGAGGAGAAGGGAGTATGGTAGGAGAAGTGGAGGGGGGAGGGAAGGGGAAATGCAGGAGAGGAGAGGAGAGGTGGGAAGGAGAGAGGGGGAGGAGTAAGCATTGGAGAGGAGAAGAAGTAAGCAGAGGAGAAGAAAGATGAGAAGAGGAGGGGAGGAGAGGAGAAATTAAATGAGTGGAGAAAAGAGTGGGGAAGAAGAAAGGAGAAGAAAGAAGAGGAAGAGAGGAGAAGTGGAGAGGGGAGGGAAGGGGAAACAGAGAAGAGGGGAGTATGGTAGGAGAAGTGGAGGGGAGGGAAGGGGAGGGGGGAAGAAAGATGAGAAGAGGAGGGGAGGAGAGAAGAAAAGGAATGGAGAACAGAGTGGGGAAGATGCGAGGAGAAGAAAGAAGAGGAGAAGTGGAGAGGGGAGGGAAGGGGAAAGAGAAGGAAGGGAAGGGGAGGGGAAAGAAAGGGGAGGGGAAACGGGGAAGAGGAGAGTATGGTAGGAGAAGTGGAGGGGGAAGGAAGGGGAAACGCAGGAGAGGAGAGTAGGGGTGGGAAGGAGAGAGGAGGGGAGGAGTAAGCATTGGAGAGAAGAAGAAGTAAGCAGAGGAGGAAGAAAGATGAGAAGAAGAGGTCAGGAGAGGAGAAAGGGAGTGGAGAACAGAGTGGGGAAGAAGTGGAGAGGGAGGGAAGGGGAGAGGAGAGGGGAGTATGGTAGGAGAAGTGGAGGGGGGTTGAAGGGGAAATGCAGGAGAGGAGAGTAGGGGTGGGGAGTAGAGAGGAGGGGAAGAGTAAGCATTGGAGAGAAGAAGAGGTAAGCAGAGGATAATAAATATGAGAAAAGGAGGGGATGGGAGGAGAGGAGAAAAGGAGTGGAGAACAGAGGGGGTAAGAAGAGAGGAGAAGAAAGAAGGAGAGGGGAGGAGAAGAGGAGAAGAAGTGAAGAGAAAATAGAAGGGAGAGGGAAACTAAGAGGGGACGGAAGGGAAAATGGAGAAGAGGAAAGAATAATAAGAAAAGTGAAGAGGGAGGTGAGGGGAAATGCAGGAGAGGAGAGAGGAGGGTAGGAGTGGAAAGGAGGGGAGGAGTAAGCATTGGAGAGGAGAGGAGGCAAGCAGAGGGGAAAAAGATGAGAAGAGGAGGGGGAGGAGAGGAGGTAAGCAGAGGAGAAAAAAGATGAGAAGAGGAGAGGGGAGTATGGTAGGAGAAGTGGAAGGGGAGGGAAGGGGAAATGCAGGAGAGGAGAGTAGGGGTGGGAAGGAGAAAAGAGGGGAAGAGTAAGCACTGGAGAGGAGAAGAAGTAAGCAGAAGAGAAAATAGATGAGAAGAGGAGGGGAGGGGAGGAGAGGGGAAAAGGAGTGGAGAACAGAGTGGGGAAGAAGAGAGAAGAAGAGGAGAAGTGGAGAGGGAGGAAAGGGGAAACAGAGAAGAGGAGAGGGGGGTATGGTAGGAGAAATGGAGGGGGAGGGAACTGAAAGGGAAATGCAGGAGAGACGAGTAGGAGTGGGGAGGAGAGAGGGGGGGAGGAGTAAGCATTGGATTGAAGAAGACGTAAGCAGAGGAGAAGAAATATGAGAAGATGAGCGGATGGGAGGAGAGCAGAGGGGTAAAGAAAGGAGGAGAAGAAAGAAGGGGAGGGGAGGAGAAGAGGAGAAGTTGAGAGAAAATGGAAGGGAGAGGGAAACTAAGAGGGGAAAGAAGGGGGAATGGAGAAAAGGGAAGGGGAGTATGGTAGGAAAAGTAGAGGGGAAAAAAGATGAGAAGAGGAGGGGGAGGAGAGGAGGTAAGCAGAGGGGAAAAAAGATGAGAAGAGGAGGGCAGGAGAAAATAAGTGGAGAACAAAAGGGGGAAGAAGAGAGGAGAAAAAAGAAGAGGAGGGGAGAAAAGGTGGAGAGGGGAGGGGAGGGGAAATGCAGGAGGAGGAGAGGGGAAAAAAGAAAGCAAGGGAAAGTTAAGTAAAAGAATGATTAAAAAAAGAAAGGGGAATACAAATAAAATAAAAGAAGGACATCTATGTATAGAACTGAATGCACCAGACACACATGTAAGAAAACCGTCTGTCCATGGAATACTAAAATCCATTCAGCACAGGAAAGCCATTACCTTGATAATCCAGAATTCAAATGACCGGTCTCCAGCTAGAGTAACACAGTGTCCTACCTGCTAGCGAGCACCTGAGGCAACACACATTTGATCTATGTGATTAGAGGATTTCAGATAATAAATTCTAGTTGGGAGAGTTCAGAGATTGTGGAAAGAGAAATCCATCCCTGCTAACATTTCCATGTCGTATATTTCCCTAGACTCAGAACTAGGAAGACATATTTACAGAATTAGTGTACATCCACTCAGCATATTTTACCCTGCGCCGTGATATACACAGACAGAGCAAAAGTTCAGCGGAATCCTTTTATCATTTTAGTGCAGCCGGGAAAATAATAGACTTCCAGTGGCAATGATTGGAATATCATATTTCCCTCACTTTTCTTCCGTTGGATCAAGATGTTAATGCATTTTATTTCTAATAGATTACATTCTGACAGCAATCCCCGAAAAGGGTTTGCATTCCAAGCTTTTTCTGCTTAAAGAAATAAGTAAACCTTAAGAAGTGCAACAAATTGAGGTCAAGATAGGTACAAGGGGCCAGATTCACAGAAGAAATACGCCGGAGTATCTACTGATACTCCGGCGTATTTTCAAATTTGCCGCGTCGTATCTTTAGTTTGAATCCTCAAACCAAGATACAACGGTTTTTGGCTTCGATCCGACAGGCGTACGGCTTCGTACGCCTTCGGATCGTAGGTGTAATACTTTGGCGCCCGCAGGGTGGAGTTTGCGTTGTTTTCCGTGTCCGGTATGCTAATTAGCTGTTTACGGTGATTCACGAAGGTACGCGCGGCCGTCGCATTCTCTTACATCGTCGCTAGTCGGCTTTTCCCGGCGTATAGTTAAAGCTGGTATTTCGTGGCCTATCTTTAGACTTGCCATGTTAAAGTATGGCCGTCGTTCCCGCGTCAAATTTCAAATTTTTTTTTTTTTGCGCAAGTCGTCCGTGAATAGGAAAGGACGTAACTCACGTCGACGTTTAAAAAATTACGTCGGTGCGACATCATTTCGCGCAAAGCACGGCGGGAAATTTCAAAACGGAGCATGCGCAGTACGTTCGGCGGGGGAACGCGCCTAATTTAAATGATACACGCCCCATTTGAATTAGGCGGACTTGCGCCGGGCGGATTTACGCTACGCCGCCGCAAGTTTACAGGCAAGTGCTTTGTGAATCAAGCACTTGCCCATAAAACTTGCGGCGGTGTAACGTAAATGCAATATGTTACGCCGCCGGAATTCTACGTGAATCTGGCTCAAGGTTTTTAAGGGCTAGAAATGAATGTGGATCTCAGAATGCCAGATGGAATATGCAAAATTAACCACTTAAGACCCGGACCAAAATGTAGGTAAAGGACCAGGCCCCTTTTTGTGTTTCGGCGCTGCGTCGCTTTAACTGACAATTGCGCGGTCGTGCGACGTGGCTCCCAAACAAAATTGGCATCCTTTTTTCCCCACAAATAGAGCTTTCTTTTGGTGGTATTTAATCACCTCTGCGGTTTTTATTTTTTGCGCTATAAACAAAAATAGAGCGACAATTTTGAAAAAAAATGCAATATTTTTTACTTGTTGCTATAATAAATATAATAAATATCCCCCAAAAATATATAAACAAATATATTTTTCCTCAGCGTTTATCGATTGGTTTGCACAAAATGTATAGTGTTTACAAAATAGGGGATTTATTGCATTTTAATTAATTTTTTTTTTTACTACTAATGGCGGCGATCAGCGATTTTTTTTCGTGATTGCGACATTATGGCGGATACATTGGACAATTTGACACATTTTTGGGACCATTAAAAATGCATTGTTTACTGTGAAAATAACAATTGCAGTTTGGAAGTTAACCACAAGGGGGCACTGAAGGGGTTAAGTGTGACCTCATCTGTGTTTCTAACTGTAGGGGGGTGTGGCTGTAGGTCTGACATCATTGATTGTGTGTCCTTATATTAGGGAACACACGATCGATGACGGCGCCACAGTGAAGAACGGGGAAGCTGTGTTTACACACAGCTCTCCCTGTTCTTCAGCTCCGGGGACCGATCGCGGGACTTCAGCGGCGATCGGGTCCGCGAGTCCCGCGGCCGCGGTCACGGAGCTTCGAACCAGGTCGTGGGCGTGCGCCCGCGACCTACGACTGCGCATAAAACAATCACGTACAGGTACGTGATTGTGCCCAGCCGTGCCATTCTGCCGAAGTATATCGGCGTTAGGCGGTCCTTAAGTGGTTAAAGATGAATTCCAGGCACAGATTATTTCATTTAAATATATTTCTCAATAGCCATAAAGGATATAAATCCACTTTGTGTGCATCAAATGCCTTTTCAAACCCAGATAAGAGTAATAGTGACATCTTCACTGTGCTACCTGTGTAATGCTGGCCATACACGGGTCGAATTTCACAAGAACTTTCTTTCGAAAATCTTATCTAAGAAATTTCGTTCGGACTTCGCACCATTAAATCGAGAGGCCATCAAATTTTAATAATCCAACATGTTGCATAGTTTTTGAAAAAACAAACGATTTTCTAATCAATGATGGGAGAATCGTGCAAGAAATGTAATCAAAAAAGAAATGCGCATGTGCAATAAAAGAAAATTCCCCGAAAGAAACAAAGGTTCCCAGAAAGAAAAGAAGGTTCCCAGACGCGAAAATTCTTTTCTGTAGGAACATGAGGTGAAATTGAAGGTTTGGTCAGTTGAATTTAGAAATCAATAAGAATGTAATCCTTACTAGCCAGAGGAGAAGCCAGCAAATGCTTGTAATTAAAGGCTGACCAGAGTTCATCTTTTCTGACATTCATACCATAAAAAAAGACAAAGTTTGTTTATCTGTGATTGACAGTCGGCAGCTCCCAGTTGGTCACCAATAATTTAAACTGAGAATGCTTATTATTAAGTGTTAATGTAAATGAGCAATCCAATATTTATATTACACCCTGATGACCTCCACCCACTCATTACTTAGCACGGTGAGAACTATTTGTATGAAATATTTCTGTTAATTACCCATGGCAATCTTATTAGCTTGTTAATAAAGAAGTCATCACTATGTTATTATTTTTATAATTTTCTCATTACCTAGTTTAGTGAAGAAGACAACAAACATTTCAGGTGGTTATGTGGCCCAACAACACACAACTTGAATAATGTGAGATAATTGGAAAGATGTACACAAATAAAGAATTCCATTTGCACCTACAACTGAAAGACTAATAATTTAGTCTTGGATATAATGGTTCTTGCAGTGTTTATAACAAGCTCTTAAAGTATGAGGATCTCAAGAGAACTCTCAAATTCCCCTCTGCAAACGCCGGGCACTGATCCTAGGAGCCCGTCCCCACTCCACATGCATGTAACAAACACAAAAGGTTGCACTCTGATGATGCTACTGACATGTCAGTTAATTTAGCCATAGCCAGCAAGCAACATAACCCCACTTAAAGGGCACTCCTCTGTTTCACAAAGAGAAAGGCTTGATCATAGAGCTATGAAAGGAACATGAAGCGGCGGTTATAGGTCCCTGTTTGGCCCACTCCTTGCGAATATGGGACTCGTAAAATACTCTGCAGGGTTGATCTCTCCTCATCTCCCACTCTTACAACTCTAAGGCCCCATACACACGAGAGAATTTATCCGCGGATACGGTCCAGCGGACCGTTTCCACGGATAAATCCTCTCAAAGATTTCCGCAGATTTCTATGCGATGGAGTGTACACACCATCGCATTGAAATCCGCGCGGAAATCCTCTGGCGATGACGTGTCGCGCCGTCGCCGCGATTATGACGCGGCGACGGGCGCGACGCTGTCATATAAGGAATTCCACGCATGCGTCAAATCATTACGACGCGTGCAGGGAATCCCTTTGGACGGATGGATCCGGTGAGTCTGTACAGACGAGCGGATCCATCCGTTGGGATGGATTCCAGCAGATGGATTTGTTGTGCATGTCAGCAAATATCCGATCTGCTGGAATCCATCCCAGAGGAGATTTCTCCGCGGAAACAGATCCGCTGGCGTGTACACACCATAGGATCTATCCGCAGAATCCCATTTGCTGGGATTTATCTGCGGATGGATTCTATCGTGTGTATGGGGCCTTAGGCCCCGTACACACGATAGAATCCATCCGCTGAAAAATCCCAGCAAATGGGTTTCAGCGGATAGATCCTATGGTGTGTACACGCCAGCGGATCTGTTTCCGCGGATATTTCTCCCCTGGGATGGATTCCAGCAGATAAATATTTGCTGACATGCCAAACAAATCCATCTGCTGGAATCCATCCCAACGGATGGATCCGCTGGTCTGTATAGACTCACCGGATCCATCCGTCCGAAGGGATCCCCCACATGCGTCGTAATGATTCGACGCATGCGTGGAATTCCTTATTTGACAGCGTCGCGCACGTCGCCGCGTCATGATCGCGGCGACGCCGCGACACGTCATCACCAGAAGATTTCGGCGCGGATTTCAATGCGATGGTGAGTACACTCCATCGCATTAAAATCTGCTGAAATCCTCGAGAGGATTTATCCGCGGAAACGGTCCGCTGGATCGTATCCGCGGATAAATCCTCCCGTGTGTATGGGGACTTACACTGCCCGTTATTTCCTCCAAGTCGTGATAATCCCTCCCACTTCTCATGGTGGACCACAAATGGGTTCACGGATGTTCACTCACTATTAAGGCCTACTAGGATTTTGACATTTGACGCTTTACGCTCTTCTCACAGTATTGCCTTGCGAGAGTACTATAGCTATTTACAACTTCGCCACTTTCTTCAGAGTCTTATTAAGTCTCAACCTACCCCTTATACTTTGACCCCCTTTGAGGGCCTTTGTAGAGGCAGACCCCATTTACTGGGCCTAATATCATTGATTTACTTTGCTGTGATATCTACAAAGAGACCCCCGTTGAGGCCTTACCACCTTCAATGAGAGAAAGAGTTGGGGAAGCAGTTGGACGCTGAGGACTGGCAGGCGATGACACTAACTTTGTCCAAGTGCTCACGTAATGTGTTCATTTTGGAAAATGCCTATAAAGTATTGTACAGGTAATACTACACACCGGCGAGATTGGCTCACTTTATTCCAAAATATTCTCCGCTTTGTTTTAGGGGGTGTTCCCAGGAGGGCTCCATGGCACATATTTGGTGGTCATGCCTGCGGGCGTACAGACAGTGGATTAGGGTATACACTCTCCTTCGCAATCTATTTCAGATTAATATTAAAAGGGACCCTTATGTAGCTCTTCTTGGTAAGCCTATTGTGAAATTACTGCGTCCAGAAAGGCAAATAGCCCAGCATCTCTTTACTGCAACTAGGTTGACAATTGCGAGAGCATGGAAAACCCCCACACTTAGCTTTGAGGCAGTCAAAAACGGCCTGAACGATGTCATGGTTAATGAGAAACTTACGGCTGTCCTTTCTGACACGCAAGTTTCTTAGGGTTTGGCAACCTTGGATTGCATACTACCGCCCTTCTAGGTTTGACACTGCATTACTATCAATATAGGACTCCTCTTGCGCACACCCCGTGGACCTCCTACTCCCTTCCTCTTTTTCTTCCTCTTCACCTTCTACTCCTCTTCTCGCTCTGCTCCATTTTTCTCTCTTTTTCCATTATTTTATAGTCTCTTTCTTTGCAGTTAATCCTCTCTACTCTTTCTAGAGGATGCTAACCTTCAGGTTCTATTGTTGTGTATTGTACACTCATTCTACAGGTTTACAGACGGCCGGGCATGGCCAGGGTTCTAGACCACCTTGTTCTAATGGACTTTTTTCTTTTTCTTTTTTATTTGAGTATAGCATAAGATCACGGCTCCTGCTTCCTTTATGATGGTGAGGGCCTTCGGGTCCAGATTTCCTATGTATATTATATGCTATAAAACTCTATTGTAAACCTGTTCTGTCGGTTTAAATGACAAAAACATTTTTGTAAAAGAAAGGAACATGAAGCAGCGCCTTCTAACTGTAGCAGTAATTCAAAATTAATCTGTAAAATAATATAACACTCACAAACGAACAATTAAAACCAGCATTGTGAGTGAGTGAGTGAAAAACTTGTAAAGCGCAACACATGCGAACTGAATCGCCTCTGGGCGCTGTTTCCATTCCATGGGTAAGGCAACCCATTGACCTCAGAAGAGATGGGTTTTAATCTTTCTCCTGAAGGCCAAGTGGTGCGACTCCAGTCGGATGGTAGTTGGTAGCGCATTCCACAGCCGAGGTCCTTGGACTGCAAATCTTCGATCTCCTTTGGACTTGTATCTGGCTTTGGGTATCTGGAGTAGGTTTTGATTTGTGGATCGCAGCATGCGATTTGGGTTATGGGCTTTTATTTTTTTGCATAGATATTGGGGGGCGTTTCCGTGAATGCACTTATGCGTTAGGCAGAGTGCTTTGAAAGTGATTCTGTCTTTTACTGGCAACCAATGAAGGGATCTCAGCGAAGGTGAGATTGATTCCCATGGTTTTTTGCCAGTCACTAATCGAGTGGCCGTGTTTTGAACGACTTGCAGACGAGTGATTTGGTATTTGGGGAGTCCTAGATAGAGGGCATTTGCGTAGTCTGGTCTGGAATTGACGATTGTTCCCACCACGACTGCAATGTCCTTTTTCGGGATAAAAGGGGTGAGACGGCGTAGTAGGCGCAGCAGATGATGGGATCCGCTGACTACAAACCCTATTTGTGCATCCATTGTCAGTGGAGCATAGCGATATGACTTGACATATGACATGAATGATATGCGATCATTGGCAAAGATGTACCAATATGTACACAAATTGACCACCAAAGGACTGGATCAAGAAGATGATTGAATTTGAGACACTTGACAAAGGAGCGTGCATGCCCCATATGGGACCCACACATGCTCTGAAACGCGTTGTGTTCCCGCTGACGTCATACGTTGCTCTACGAGCAGACTGTCACCATCTCCACCGAAGCTTCTCCTCTGGCTCTTCACGGCTTCACAGCCTGGATTTGGGACGACTCTAGGACATGCCACAGACATTGAGACAATCACCACGAGATTTTAATCTCTTAGGCCCCCTGTACACACGACCAAACATGTATGCTGAAACTGGTCCGCGGACCAGTTTCAGCATACATGTTTGGTCGTGTGTAGGCGCGAGCAGGCCGAATTCCAGCAAACATTTGCCCGCCGGGCCTTTTCCCAGCAGACAAATATTCCTGGACGTGTTTTAAAACCGTCCGCTGGAATCCTGCCCGCTCGGACATGTACGGCCGTCAGTACAGACCTACCGTACATGTCCGAGCGCCCGCCGTCCCTCGCATGCGTCGAATGACTTGGACGCATGCGTGGAAGCCTTTAAATGGCAGGGCCGCACACGCCCCGCGTATTGTTTACGCGCGGACTTCTGTACGATGGTTAGTACAGCCATCGTACAAAAGCCCTCTGGCAGACATGTACGGTGAAAACGGTCCGACGGACCGGTTTCATCGTACATGTTTGCCCGTGTGTACCGGGCCTTATGAGCACATCTATACTTACCTACATGTAAGTGTTGGATATATTTATTGTATTACTCATTAAACACTGTACCCAGAGGCGCTTTTCTGATTTCTCCTTTCCCGTGGACTTTTTATATTGTTTTATATTTCTTTTAATTTCCCTTATTTTTTACTTTATTTTAACTTGGAAGATATTGTGCCAGTATCCTAAGAGCTAGCATTTGCTGTTCTTATTAATTCTCTTAAGGAACGAACGTTTAATTTTTCCAATGTAAAAACAGTTACAAGTGCATTTCATCAGATATACAATACCAGGAGTTTGACATGTGACTCTATGTCTGATCCTATGAATTTCACCATTAGGTAATTCTACCTCATCACTATTTGACATAAATCGTTAACTATCACACCTCATGCATGAAAATGAGCCAGAAGTTAAATTATATAAGCCAGCCACCACTTATTGTTGTCTTTCTTTGGTGCACTGTTATCTAAAAATATGGGCCCGGATTCACAAAGCACTTGCGCCGACGTATCTCAAGATACGCCGCGTAAGTGCAAATATGCGCCGTCGTATCTATGCGCCGGACTCAGAAACTAAGATACGCCTGAAAATAGGCTTCATCCGACCGACGTAACTTTCCTACACCGGCGTAGAGTGGGCGCATATTTACGCTGGACAAATTTGGCGCACCTATTGATTTTCTATTCACATGTGCAAATGAGGCCGATTCACGAACGTATATCTGTCCGACGCAGTGCGCATAAAGTCATACGTCCGGCCTAAAGTTATGCCCCATAAAGGAGGTGTAACTCAGCAGCATCCATGCAAATGGCTGCAGCAGGGAACACAAGCCGATGTATTTTACGTAGAGTAGGACGTGAATATGACTAGACGTAGGTTACGTTCACGCCGTAGGCAGTGATCCGGTTTATCTTAGGGAGTAGTTCCGACGTGATTCTGAGCATGCGCACTGGGATGCGTCCACGGGACGGCGCATGCGCCGTTCATTATACGTATCTGTCTGAGACTCAGCTCATCATTTGCATGGGGTCACGCCTCATTTGCATGGCTCACGCCCACTTTCACATATGTCGGCTTACGCCTAGGAAACCCAGCGCAGATTTGGCAGCACTGGCTTTGTGAATCCAGTGCTTGCCTCTCTGCGCTATGTCGGAGTAGCGTAAAGGAGATATGCTACGGCGGCATAAATATGCGCTGCTGTATGTGAATCCGGGCCATGATTGGGGTTTTAACCCTCCTTCACTATATGCAAAACTCCCGCAATTTTTTTTATCTATTCTGATGTATGTAAAGTGGAATTTTTGTTTGGTAAGGTAGAACTGCCATGTAGAACCAATGGCCCAGATTCTCAAAGGGCTTACGATGGCGCAACGCAATGTACGCCGTCGTAAGTCCTAATCTGGGCCGTCGTATCTATGCGACCGATTCTTAGAATCAGTTACGCATAGATATCCATTAGATCCGACAGGCGTAAGGCTCTTACACTGTCGGATCTTTAATGCAATTTTTTTTTTTGCCGCTAGGTGTCGCCTCCGTCGTTTTCCCCGTCGAGTATGCAAATTAGCAAAATACGTGAATTCCCGAACGTACGCGCGGTCAACGCAGTGAAGTTACGACGTTTACGCAAAAATTTACGTTTGTTTGCGTAAGTCGTCCGTGAATGGGGCTGGACGCCATTTACGTTCACGTCGAAACCAATGACGTCTTTGCGACGTCATTTAGCGCAATGCACGTCGAGAAATTTTAGGGACGGCGCATGCGCATTACGTTCGGCGCGGGAACGCGCCTAATTTAAATGCTATACACCCCCTAGCCGCCTAATTTTAATTAGGCGGGCTTACGCCAGGGGATTTTCGCTATGCCGCCGCAACTTTACAGGCAAGTTCTTTGTGAATAAAGCACTTGCCTGTAAAACCTGCGGCGGCGTAACGTAAACCAGATACGTTACGCCCGCACAGTTTTACGCCCAGATACGAGAATCTGGGCCAATATCTTTACAAATGATTTTTGTTTGGATTAGATTGATTATGTGCTTTAAACTGTACCTAGACCCAAGAACAATATAATGTCACCAGCACACCATTGATCTCCTGAATGTGTCCAAAGCTTTATTCAGCGATCACATCGTTACAGAAAATAAAATAGCAACATTTCGGAGCCTCAGAAGACCTCTTAGTCACATGATTGTGACTACTCGAGTCTCTCTGCTGTGACATGCAGTCAGACGGCGGCCGTCCGGTGTAACCTCCTTCTCCTCGTCTGTGATAGTGGAACACTGACTCTCTGCTGGGAATCAGTGTTCCGCCTATTACGGACGGGGACAAGGAGGAGGCGGGGCTTTGTTACACTGGACAGCCGCCGACTGCCTGACACAGCCTGGAGATCGATAGATAAGGTACATGAGACACAGTGAGGCATGAAAGCAGCCTAGGTCACATTGTCTATGGCACAGTGAGGCATGCAGATCGGCACAGTGAGGCTGCAAATGGGCACAGTGAAGCTGCAAATGGGCACAGTGAGGCTGCAAATGGGCACAGTGAGGCTGCAAATGGGCACAGTGAGGCTGTAAATGGGCACAGTGAGGCTGTAAATGGGCACAGTGAAGCTGAAAATGGGCACAGTGAAGCTGAAAATGGGCACCCTAGGCTTATACTTGGGTATATACGGTAACTAGGGAAAATAAAAGAGTGCACAGAACATGGAACAGTGTTGAATTTCTGGCAGAATGAACTAGTATTTTTTCAATAGTATATTTAACAGAACAAAAGGGCAAAGATAAAATAAGCTAATTTTTAGGATTTACCGTATTTATCGCGGCATAACGCGCTCTGGCGTATACCGTGCACCCCCAAAGTGGCCCCCAATCCTGTGGGAAAAAAAGATTTTTTGTTTTTTTGTACTTACAGTTTTGGTGTCTTGCGCGGCGTCCATCTGCGGCCTCGTCGGGTCCGGCATCCTTCTGCGGCTTCGGGTGTCCTCTTTGGCGGGTCCGGTGTCCATCTTCGGCGGGTCCGGTGTCCATCTTCGGCGGGTCCGGTGTCCATCTCCGGCGGGTCCGGCGTCCTTCTGCGGCGTCCTCCCGCTCGTTTCCCGCCACGACTTTGAATACTGCGCCCGCATATAGCGAGCGCAGTACACTCGTGAATCTTCGGGCAGGCTCGGGTGCCTCTCGCACTGACGTCCTGTACGCTCAGGACGTCAGGACGTCAGTACAAGAGGCGCCGAGACTGCCCGAAGATTCACGAGTGTACTGCGCTCGCTATATGCGGGCGCAGTATTCAAACTCGTGGCGGGAAAGTGGGTATCGGCGTATATCGCGCACCCACGATTTTGCCCTGATTTTCAGGGCAAAATAGTGCGCGGTATACGCCGATAAATACGGTACCTACCTTTTAACTTCTTATACATACACCAGCAGCCCAATTCATTTCCAGGTAGGAATTAGTAAGCTGGGACAACAAATAATAAATTATATTTCTTCTCTTTTCCATCACAGAACATGCATTTTATGTTCACTGGTTCTTTAAACCCTCTTCTGATAGCGGTGATATGGAAATGAAGGGTGTATTAGATGGATTACACTGTCTGGATCTCTTCAAAAGTGCTGAATCAGCATATTCCCTATAAACATGGTATACACCAGGGATTCATCTTCTGACAGTTTGCCTTGACTTACAGTTTTCATAAATCTTTGTCTTACCATCAAACTACAAAGACCTTTCTATCTGAGTCTAGAAAACCAGTCAATGTGCCATCTTTACACTGACAGCCTTGCTATTGTATATTTTCTGAGCCTTCAAAAAATGTATTCAGTGTAGGCAAAGCATGACAACATTTTTCATTTACCGGCTGCTACAGTGTGAGTAAATGTGAGTGCTGCCTGGAGAGGGTTATCTCACATAACAAACCTCCCATAAAACACCCTTAAATATACAAAAAAAATCTATTATAGGTATTTATATAGCCCAAATAATTTACATATATTGTCATAAAAAGGGTTTGGGGACCTGGGTCCTGCCCCAGGGGACATGTATCAATGCAAAAAAAAAGATTTAAAAACAGCCAAACCATGTCATGGGGCGGGGTCACCTATCCATTAAGGGGAACCCCCAAACCAAGTCACGGGGTGGGGTCACCCGTCCACGTCATTGGGTAACCCCTGGCTTGGGGTTACCCAATGACGTGGACGGTGACCCCACCCCCTCTTACGCGTCATGGGTGTTTCGTTCCTCGCTGGAGAATGAGTGGAGACTGCAGTGTCGCTGGAGAATGGATCATTGTTGGACATCGAGAGATGGGATTACATCGCTGGAATTTATTTTTTAATTTTAATAAAGGACTTGTCCCAAGCTGTGTCTGTATCTTTTTAAAACAAATGTACACTTTATTTGTTAAATGGTAGGGGTACATCGTACCCTGTTACCAGCTCACATTAGGGGGGGGGATCTTGTTAAAGGGGGCTTCCAGATAACGATAAGCCCCCCACCCGCAGACCCCCACAACCATGGGCAAGGGGATGAGGCCCTTGTCTCCATCAACATGGGGACATCCTCCCCATGTTGAGGGCATGTGGCCTGGTACGGTTCAGAAGGGGGGCGCTCTCTCGTCCCCCCCTCTTTTCCTGCGGTCTGCCAGGTTGCATGCTTCAATAAGGGTCTGGTATGGATTTTTGGGGGAACCCAACGTTATTTTTTTTTAAAGAATGGCGCGGGGTTCCCCTTAATATCCATACCAGACCTGAAGGGCCTGATATGGAATTTGGGGGGACCCCCACACTTTTTTTTTTGGTTCGGGGTTCCCCTTAATATCCATACCAGACCCAAAGGGTCTGGTAATGGACTGGGGGGGGGGCTGCCTTTTTCTTTCAATGACTTTGATCTGTATTACCGGGACCGACAATTCATTAATAGCCGCAAGTAATTTTAAATGACTTTTTTTCCATTAGAAATTACATTTTGTGCAGGGACAGTTCTAAACACGGGAAACATGCACTACTTTACAGGCATTCTATAGACACCGCCCAGGTACGAAATTTAAAGGAATATTTCACTTTTATTGTTTCACTTTAAGCATTATTAAAATCACTGCTCCCGAAAAAAATGTAGTTTTTAAAACTTTTTTTGATACATGTCCCCTGGGGCAGGACCCAGGTCCCCAAACACTTTTTATGACAATAACTTGCATATTAACCTTTAAAATTAGCACTTTTGATTTCTCCCATAGACTTTTAAAGGGTGTTCCATGACTTTTCGAATTTGCCACAAACACCCCAAATTGTTTGCTGTTCGCCAAATAGGCGAACAGCCAATGTACGAGTCAAACTCATGTTCGACTTGAACATAAAGCTTGTCCCTAGTCTGGAGCCTAATGCCTTGGGGATCAGGGTTAAGGTCCTTCTCCTTTGGAGGAGCATATGTACACCCGTTGCATGTTTTGGGTCTCACATTTATGTGTGCACTTTTTTTCGCACCGGGTGAAGTTTTTGGAGTGTGTTCACACACCACAGGCTTTTGAAAAAAACAAAAAAAGCCTAAAAAAATAAAACAAATTAAGTCACCACATCTAAGTTGGTAAATTTCAATATATGTGTAGCACTACCCCCGGAGGAGCCGCTGATCAGATTTGGGATCGGCGTATTTAAGTTACCTCTGTGATGTGTCCAGGGGTGATGATGGTTGTGAGAGCAGTGACGGAATGTCCAGACAGTTGGTTGACGTTTTTCAATGCTTTATTTCTGGTCCAACACGACCAACAGTCAACTCAAGGTAGATAGGAAAGATCGGTGAAAGAATAAACTTTGCAGATACAGGCGATGGATAAGCAAAAGCAGTCCTGCTTTCAATAGTAACTCTTTCCTCGTCGCCACTCCAGCCGGAGTGGGTAAAGTGCCCATGAACAGACCTCTCTCACAGGCCTGGCAGCCAGAGCGCCACTTAGAACTTCTGGGAAGGAACAAGTCTCTGCCACAGACTTGGCTCTAGTAGAATTAAGATTTTAGGATGAGACCTCTGTCACAGGCCTAGTGCTTGAAAGTTTGGATGATAGAGCGAATCCTCCCAGTGTATCACTTGGGGTTACCGACTGTCAGTTTGCCACATACAACCTGTCAGTATTCGGTGCCCAGATCCCCGATGGTTCGTCCAAGCCCTGTTGGATCACCTGCCTCCGGGTTCTCCTCAGACCGATCCCCCACCGAACAGCACAACTTGCTTGGGATCTTCTCAATAGAGATGGGGGACCCAGTAAGTCACTGGGGCCCCTGTACAGCATCAGATGCTCCGGGCCATGAGGGCCCAGAGTCAGGAACTCCGCGTAGCACGTGCGCCCCGGTCTGGTAGGCCATATCGCCAGGGCCCGTGATGTGCGGACACCCTAAAGGTGGGTGCCGCACCTGGAACCAGGAACCCGCGAAGAACCCTGAGCAATGGCCTCCGCCACAGAAATACCCCTCCCCAGCATGCTCCGTAAGGGAAAACGCCTTCAATTGGCTGCTGGGGAGAAGGGGCTCCGCCTGTACCCCTCTGGCGCCACCTACTGTTCAGAGATGAAACGGCATCTCTGGAGAACAGAATGACCCAGAGAACAGTTCAGGGCTGGTGACAGCCGAATTTAGCAAATATAAATGAATGGGAGCAAGTAACTCTCCCATTCCCCAACTACATTTAACCATAGCACCTGTACTGAAAAGTATACAGGCACTACATATGATATTTTTGTTTTTGTGTTTAATATTTCTTTAAGCATTAGGGGACACTTTGGAGGTACTGTACTCTGAAATATAGGACCTCTCAGGTGAGTTGGAAGACGACATATGTTTTCAGTGCCGAGAGCGTTGCACCAAGATGTCAGTGGGAAAAAAACTAACGTACCATGAAAGATAATCATTAATTGTCAGTTCCACGCTGCTACCGTGTACCGTTTACTGAGAGACATACAACCTTATTCAGCCGCAGCAGCAGCGGAGGGAAACACGATAGCCTGAATTTATCATCACTTTCAAGCTCATGGAATTCCCTTATGACCACTCTGGAGTTAACTAGATTTGCAGAGAGGCCGCATGGAGGTTTTTCGTCTGTTTGAGTATTCCGAGAGTATTATCAGCAGTCGTGTCAAAAGGGCTGCAAGACGAAAACAGCATGTTGATTGTTGTTAAATAATTTAAGATCTGGCATCAAAAGCCTCGGCCAAGATATTGAGATGCCTGAGAGTTGAAAGGACAGCCGGAGTACGGGGTGGGACAGATTCATCTTTATCGATGGACTCATCTTCTCTGGAAAATGAATAACGACTCACGGGGAATACATTCTGTAATTTTGTTGGAGATATCATTTTAGATATTGTAAAGTTTACATAAACAGTCAGTTTAGTGTATATCTAGTGGTAGTCACTTTCAACTAGACTTGAACCTGTAATGTTGAAAACATTTTGTAGCTTACCAATCCACTTCCTCGTATGGAATCCAAAGAAATCATGATGATTGAGTTAAAGTGTGCTAAGGTGTGAATATTAATGTTGGGGTATATTCCTGACACACTGGGACAGCCTTTATCAACCCGTGTAACATGGAGGAACCCTTGAAATTGTTTTAAAGCATCCAGAAACCCCCACTAAAATGATTAGACCTAAAACTTATGGTAGATTAGTGTGATTAGCTGGATGTAGAGACTTAAATAAAATAATAAATAATGGGATTTATTTTATAATCATTACATGAAACAAATAATAATAATAGTCAGAAAACAAATATAGGCAATAAAAATTATAGTGACCCCTTACATTGGTGGTCAGTGTGGAAGTGACCCCTTACATTGGTAGTCCATGTAGAAGTGACCCGTACATTGATGACCAGTGTAGAAGTGGCCCCTTACATTGGTGAACAGTATAGAAGTGACCCCTTACATTGGTGGTTAAAGTAGAAGTGACCTCTTACATTGGCGAACAAGATAGAAGTGACCCCTTACATTGGCAATCAAAGTAAAAGTGACCCCTTACATTGGCGATCAGTGTAGAAGTGACCCCTTACATTGACAGTCAAAGTAGAAGTGACCCCTTACATTGGGGGTTAGTGTAGGTGTGACCCTTTAAATTGGTGGTCAGTGTAGAAGTGACACCTTACATTGGTGGTCCATGTAGAAGTGACCCCTTACATTGGCGGTCAGTGTAAAAGGCACCTTTTACTTTGGTGGTCATTGTAGAAGTGACCCCTTACATTGGTGGTCAATGTAGAAGTGACTTCTTACATTGGTGACCAGTGTAGAAGTGACCCCTTACATTAACGGTCAGTGTAGAAGTGACCCCATACATTGGTGGTCCAAGTAGAAGTGACCCTTTATATTGGCAGTCAGTGTAGAAGTGACCCCTTTCACTGATGGTTCATGTTGAAGTGACCCCTTACATTGATGGTCCATGTAGAAGTGACCCCTTAAATTGGTGGTCCATGTAGAAGTGACCCCTTACATTGACAGTCAGTGTAGAAGTGACCCCTTTCACTGATGGTTCATGTAGAAGTGACCCCTTACATTGATGGTCCATGTAGAAGTGACCCCTTAAATTGGTGGTCCATGTAGAAGTGACCCCTTAAATTGGTGGTCCATGTAGAAGTGACCCCTTACATTGGCAGTCAGTGTAAAAGATACCTCTTACTTTGGTGGTCATTGTTTCAGCGACCCTTACATTGGTGACCAGAGTAGAAGTAACCCTTTACATTGGTGGTCAGTATAGAAGTGACCCCTTACATTGGTGGTCAGGGTAAAAGTGACCTCTTACATTGGTGACCAGTGTAGAAGTGACCCCATACATTGGTGATCCAAGTAGAAGTGACCCCTTATATTGGCAGTCAGTGTAGAAGTGACCCCTTACATGGCAGTCAGTGTAGAAGTGACCCCTTACATTGGTGGTCCATGTAGAAGGGACCCCTTCATTGGTAGTCAGTGTAGAAGTGACCCCTTACAATAATGGTCATGGTAGGCAGGAGATCAGTTTGCCATTGCTCTCCTCTCAGTGAACCCCTAGCAACCTCTGGAGGAACCACAGAACCCTGATTGAGAAAGGCTGCTTTAGGAACTGAAGAAGTGACTTGGGGCCAGATTCACGTAGAAGTGTGGCGGCGTAACGTATCGTATATACGTTACACCGCTGCAAGTTTTCATCGCAAGTGCCTGATTCACCAAGCACTTGTGTGAAAACTTACGCCGGCGCAAGCCCGCCTAATTCAAAGGGACGTGTGCCATTTAAATTAGGCGTGCTCCCGCGCCGGACGTACTGCGCATGCTCTGTTTTGAAATTCCCGCCGTGCTTTGCGCGAAGTGACGTCATTTTTTAGAACGGCGACGTGCGTAGCGTACTTTCGTATTCCCGGACGTCTTATGCAAGAAACATTTTTTTAAAAATTTGACGCGGGAAAGACGGCCATACTTTAACATGGCTCCACTAAAGTTAAGCCATGTTAAAGCAGCCTTAACTTTGCGACGGGAAACTATTACTAGCGACGATGTAATGAATGCGAAAACCGTCGTGGATCGCCGTAACTGCTAATTTGCATACCCGACGCTGGAATACGACGCAAACTCCACCCAGCGGCGGCCGAGGTATTGCATCCTAAGACCCGACGGTGTAAGACAATTACACCTGTCGGATCTAAGGGCTATCTATGCGTAACTGGTTCTATGAATCAGTCGCATAGATACTCTGAGAGATACGACAGCGTATCAGAGATACGCCGTCGTATCTGTTCTGTGAATCTGGCCCTTGGTAACCTATGAAACGTCTTCAACATTACAGAACAAGTCCAGTTGAATGTGACTAACTATTACTAGTAACTGTTACTAGGTAGGAAGTGGGAGCGGGTACCTGTCAAAACTAGATACCAGCTCCCTAAGAAAAAAGTTTCCAAAAGTGGTAGAGCCGGGGGGAGCGGAACTTCGATTTTTAAATAAAGTTCCACTTTAATGATAATTTGCACCTCTTATATCTGCCTAGAGGTTAGCTTTAATTAACCTGAACTGTGTACAAGCTGACATATATACATTTTATTTTTATTTTTTTCCTAGCTGGAAGTCTCCATTAATGGAATAAGAATTTCCTCTAACCAGCATGATCCCAGAAAAGAAGATACTCAACAAAAAAACTACTACAATGTGTACAGTACTAGTAACTATACATGGATAATCAGTTCCCATCAATTGCCTGCAAAGTTCAGCAGTACAAAGTCAATCTAAGGACAATTCCTTCCACACGAGATCTTTAATTGGTAAAAGTAGAGCCATTTATTTTATGAAACATCTGGACCCCATAAAAACGGTACCTTGTCTTCATGCTACTATCTTCTCCCAGTAGACATTGCTAGCGACTGATTATCCACATGCGCTATGAATATGCATGTATGAATGGGGATAAAAGCCTGTATATCTTGGGAGACCATCTGGAAACTGAGAATTGTGTTCAAGTGGACCTGTCACCTGCACAGAGTGGAGTATTAACACTATGTCAGGACAGACACGGCTTAGCACCAAACTTGCGCTGGACTAAGTCAAGAAAAATAATGCAGCCATCACATCTAAAAATTGGTAAGCTGCAATAAAATAAATGTTTGCTTTTGGCTTTAATACCGCTTTAACCGCTTGCCGACCACCGCCTGTACATATATGCCGGCAGAATGGCACGGCTGCGCAAAGCAACGTACCTGTACGTTGCTTTGAAATTGCCGCCATGCGGGCGCGTGCCCCTGACGCGAGCTCCGGGACCGTGCCTGCGGGACCCGCGGACTCGATGTCAGCCGGTGTCCCGCCATTGTGTCACGGAGCTGCAGAATGGGGAGATGCCTATGTAAACAAAGCATTTCCCTGTTCTGCCTAGTGACATAGGGTGACCACGTGTCCTGCATTTTGCAGGTATGTCCCTGGCACCTTCATTCCAGGAAAATACAGTGTCTCAGAATGAAACTGACACAGCCACCCCCCCCCCCCCGAGCCAATCTGATGCCCTCCCAAAAAAAAGCGAAATCACTGCTTTACTTGTCCCGAGCCCACCACTTTCTCACCGCCCGCATCCAGGGCAGCCATCACAAGTTTTGGGGCCCCTTACACAACTTTAGGCAGGGCTCCCCTGGAGCGGAGAACCAGGGGGGGGTCCTCCTCTCTTCTGCCACAAGATGATAGGCGGGGGGGGGTCATGGTAACGAAAGTGTCATCTCTTCTCTTCTCTTCTCTCTCCTGCCGCAAGATGATAAGATAAGCGAGGGGGGGGGGTTTGTGGTAACGAAAGTGTCATCTCTTTTCTCTCCTGACGCAAGATGATAAGCGGGGGGGGGGGGTTGGTGCTGACGAACAAAACAAAGTCAAGTCTTCTCTTGCCGCGAGTTGCTAAAGTCAGATGAAAAAAAAACGGGGGGGTCATCTCTTCTCTCTCCTGCCGCGAGTTGCTAAAGAGTGGGATCAGACGGAAAAAAAACATGGGGGGGACCGGGCCCCTTACAGGTGTAATGCCTGTACCCCCCTGATGGCGGCCCTGCCCGCATCCAAGGTAAGGACAGCAGGTGGTGGTTGGAGCTGTGTTAGTGCTGCCACCCCCCCCCCCCCAAGGAACTGCGATCTGCCAATGTAAATGAGGCAGATTGCCGTTCTGACAGGAAGGAAGGAATAGAATAAAACCAAAATACTTCAAAATAAACATCATCAACACTTATGTACAAATATCATTGGGTTCTCCTGGAACTTTTTTGCCCTGACAGTTATTGCATTGCTTTATTTTGATTGTTATAATTAATGGGTGTCTCTAAGCATTATAAAATTACACGGCAATAACAATTTTACAGCACTGATTACCTTATGTGTAATAGAATCTGTAATATAAGTGGGTTAATTGTAAAATTTGACCTGTGGCGAAATTGCTTTAAAAGAAGACAGGAAACTTAAAAGCAGCCATTAGGTCACGTTTTATAAAATGTTTTAAATAAACTGTGTCCCTATGACTCCAGCGTAAAATAAAGAATTTAATTGGAAATTCTCTTCACTTATGATATATAAAGAGAAAGAAGGAGAGAGAAAAAAAAAGCGCTGCCTTCATTTATTATAGATTTATTATGCTTGGAGATGTCTCCAGGGACCTTTTGTCAAGATGACAGAATTTTCCCGTTTGATCTCCTCTCTTTTTCTTTCAGACTCAAGTTGTGAGCTTAGCGGCGTTTCTTTAAACTTTTTATGAGGTCTTTTGTGGGGCTTAAAAAAAGGATATAAGATTAACTAAAAAAAATAAAAAATTGTTTAATCCTGAAATTAGCAAAATGTGGATATTAATTGGCGTTTTTAAGCCAAGGATGTTTCTGTGTAAAACCCAACTCCAGCCAGAAGTTTTATTTTGTGTCTAATAGTACTGGGAAGGGTAAAACCCTCTCTGACATGTCTGTATTGTTGTCTATGTCCCCATTAGGGTGATTTCCCCTTCTGTTTCAGTCACAGGGTGATAGAGGGACATAAAGTAATGGAACATTTCTACAATTTCAGTAAAGTAGGAAAAGGTTGGAACCTCTTTCAGGATTTTTTTCGTGTCCTGGTGACCTCTTTTGCTTTTATTTCTTGTCCAGGCACATTATATTTTTAATTGTTTGTAAAGGGGGGCATTCTTCACAATAACCCCCCTTGTAAGGGGAATTCTTATCAATGACACCCATTTTAAGATATATTTTCCTCACTGATCCCAAAGTAAGGGCATTCTTCTCACTGACCACCAATGTAAGGAACAGTCTCCAATTGTCCCAATTTTAAAGGGACCATCGCTAACCATCAATATAAGGGATGTTCTTCTCAATGATTCCCATTGTAAAGGGCATCCTGAATCACATTCATTAATCAGAGAAACAGCCAAGAGGCCCATGGAGGAGCTGCAGAGATCCACAGCTCAGGTGGGAGAATCTGTCCACAGAACAACTATTAGTCGTGCTCTCCACAAATCTTCTCTTTATGGAAGAGTGGCAAGAAGAAAGCCATTGTTGAAAGAAAGCCATAAGAAGTCCTGTTTGCAGTTTGCGAGAAGCCATGTGGGGGACACAGCAAACATGTGGAAGAAGGTGCTCTGGTCATAAAATTAAACTTTTTGGCCTAAAAGTAAAACGCTATGTGTGGCGGAAAGCTAACACTGCACATCACCCTGAACACAACATCCCCACTGTGAAACATGGTGGTGGCAACATTGTGTTGTGGGGATGCTTTTCTTCAGCAGGGACAGGGAAGCTGGTCAGAGTTAATAGGACGATGGATGGAGCCGAATACAGGGCAATCTTAGAAGAAAACCTATTAGAGTATGCTAAAGACTTGAGACTGGGGCAGAGGTTTACCTTCCAGCAGGACAACGGCCCTAAAAATACAGCCAGAGCTATAATGGAATGGTTTAGATCAAAGCATATTCATGTGTTAGAATGGCCCAGTCACAGTCCAGACCTAAATCCAATTGAAATCTATGGCAAGACTTGAAAATTGCTGTTCACAGATGCTCTACGTCTACGACGATCCAATCTGGCAGAGCTTTAGCTATTTTGCAGAGAAGAATGGGCAAAAATGTCACTCTCTAGATGTGCAAAGCTGGTAGTGACATAAGGAAAGAGACTTGCAACTGTAAATGCAGTGAAAGGTGGTTCTACAAAGTATTGACTCAGAGGGCTTTATTTGTAAAAAATGTGAAAAACCATTTATCATTTTCCTTCCACTTCACATATATGTGCCACATTGTGTTGGTCTATCACATAAAATCCCAATAAAATACATTTAAAATAGTTAAAATAGGAACAATTATCTCTAATGTGTTCTGCTTTTCTTTGGAAGAAAAAACATTATATTAATGAATAATTATTATCCTAGAATATAATTAAGTTATTCCTAATTAATATACTTTGTTGAACTAATTAATTTGTAATATTATCAAATTGTCTGTAAAAGCAAAACTTTTTAATACATTTGTTATTTGCCTGTGTTAAAAAGTATACAGGAAAAAAGCAAAAATTACAGATATTTTTTTAGCGGATAGCAAAATTAAAAATAATAAACTCTCATAAAATTTAAAAGCGCAAAATTATTTTATTCTTTTTGTATACTGAAAGATAAAACCTGAAGTGGCATAGTAAAGTATTATATACAGTATATACTGTGCAAAAGTTTTAAGCAGGTAAATGAACTGAAGAGGAATCCAAATTCAATCAATATTTGGTGTAAACACCCTTTGTCTTGAAAACTGCATCAATTCTTCTAGGTATACTTGCAGACAGTTTTTGAAGGAACTTGACAGTTAGGTTGTTCCAAACATCTTGGAGAACTAACTACAGATCTTCTGTGGATGTAGCTTGCCTCAAATCCTTATGTCTCTTCATGCAATCCTAAACAGATATGATTATTTTGAGATAAGGGCTATGTGGGAGCCAAACCATCAATCCCAGAACTCCTTGTTTTTCTTTACACTGAAGATAGTTCTTAATGACATTGGTTGTATGTTTGGAGTCTTTGCTTTGCTGCAGAATACATTTGGGTCCAATCACACACCTCCCGGATGGTAGGGTATGATGGATAAGTATCTGCCTGTATTTCTCAGCATTGAGGACACCATTAATCTTGACCAAATCTCCAACTCCATTTGCAGAAATGCAGCCCCAAAATTGCATGGAACCTCCACCATGCTTCACTGTTGCCAGCAGACACTCATTATTGTACCTCTCTCCAGCTCTTTGCCAACAAACTGCCTTCTGCTACAGCCATATATTTCAAATCTTGACTCAGGTCAAGATCATGTACTGATCAGTGGCGGTTCGTCCATAGAGGGCGCTGGAGTGCCACCCCCTCTGGCTCTCACCGCCACTGAGTCTAATAACATAGATTCATGCATTGCACAAATCTATGTTATTATCGCCGCTGCCGCTGTCCTCTTCATGTCTGGCCATCTGAATAACGGCAGCTGGTTGGCTCTGATAGGCTTTTCCGAGTACAGCCCTCGGGTCTCGGAAGCTTATACAAGGAACGCACCAGGGATGCGCTCCTTGTATAAGACTGACAGGCGTCTCAGCCAATCAGGTTGGCCGATTCTGGCTACCGGTAACCTGATTGGCTGAGATGCCTGTCAGTCATCGAGGGCGGTAGAAGACATTGAGGGACGTGGATGGCTGACTCCAGTAAAGGTAAGTGCCGGGCAGGGGGGGGGGAAGGGGCACAGCGGCGACATCAATGGGCACAGTGGCGACAATAGGCACAGTGGGGACAATGGGCACAGTGGGGACAATGGGCACAGTGGGCACAATTAAAGGGCACAGCGGCAACAATTAAAGGGCACAGTGACGACAATTGATGGCACAGTGGCTGTGTTTGATGGCATGGCACAGTGGCTGCGTTTGATGGCATGGCACAGTGGTGACAATTAAAGGGCACAGTGATGACAATTGATGGCACAGTGGCTGTGTTTGATGGCATGGCACAGTGGCTGCGTTTGATGGCATGGCACAGTGGTGACAATTGATGGCACAGTGGCTGCGTTTGATGGCATGGAACAGTGGCTGCGTTTAATGACATGGCACAGTGGTGCGAATTGATGGCACAGTGGCTGCGTTTGATAGCATGGCACAGTGGTGACAATTGATGGCACAGTGGCTGCGTTTGAAGGCATAGCACAGTGGTGACAATTAATGGCACAGTGGCTGCGTTTGATGGCATGGCACAGTGGTGACAATTGATGGCACAGTGGCTGCATTTGATGGGCACAGTGAGGCTGCAATTTTTTTTTTTCATTTGCGCCCCCCCAAACATTTTGAGCACCAGCCACCACTGGTACTGATGTTGGACTTGAAGATTCCCCTCTTAATCTGCATTCTAATTCATCTCAAAGGAGTTTATTAGGGTTGAAGCCAGGCCAATTGAGTTTGCTAGGGATGAACCCGATGTTCGAGTTGAACGTAAGTTCGACTCGAACATCGGGTGCTCACCTGTTCGCCGAATAGCGAACAGGCGAAATTCGAAAGCTGCGTAACACCCTTTAAAAGTCTATGGGAGAAATCAAAAGTGCTAATTTTAAAGGCTTATATGCATGGTATTGTCATAAAAAGTGTTTGGCAAACCGGGTCCTGCCCCAGGGGACATGTATCAATGCAAAAGAAAGTTTTAAAAACAGACGTTTTTTTGGGAGCAGTGATTTTAATAATGCTTAAAGTGGAGGTTCACCCTATAAAAAAATTCTAACATTATATCCAGCCCAGTTCTGCAAATAAAATTACGCTGACCTTTTTTTTTTTCCCCTGTAGATATCGTTTAGCCATAGAATTCACCGGGGCTTCCGGGTAGGGAATCCCGCGGGAGTGGGCGTTCCTATTGACATGCCAATTGATTGACATGCTAAACGACGGCGCACACAGCGCGTCACGATTTCCCGAAGGAAAGGAAGCTCGGGTCGGCTCGGCTCTATTCGGCGCCTGCGCACCGGCGCCGAATAGAGCCGAGCCGACCTGAGCTTCTTTCGGGAAGTCGTGACGCGCTGTGTGCGCCGTTGTTTAGCATGCCAATTGATTGGCATGTCAATAGGAACGCCCACTCCCGCGGGATTCCCTACCCAGAAGCCGCGGTGAATTCTATGGCTAAACGATATCTACAGGGAAAAAAAAAAAGGTCAGTGTAATTTTATTTGCAGAACTGGGCTGGATATAATGTTAGAAATGTTTTATAGGGTGAACCTCCACTTTAAAGTGAAACAATAAAAGTGAAATATTCCTTTAAATTTCGTACCTGGTGGTGCCTTTAGTATGCCTGTAAAGTAGCGCTTGTTTCCTGTGTCCCGTGTTTAGAACAGTCCCACAGCATCGCGGCTGTAATGAATTGTCGGGTCCCGGCAATACAGATAAAAGTCATTGAAAAAAACAGCATGGTCCCCCCCCCCCCCATTACCAGGCCCTTTGGATCTGGTATGAATATTAAGGGGAACCCCGAACCAAATTTTAAAAAAAATTGCGTGGGGGTCCCCCCAAATTCCATACCAGGCCTTCAGGTCCGCTACGGATGTTAAGGGGAGCCCTGCGCCAATTAAAAAAAATGCATTTTTGAGTCCATGGGGTCCTAATGACAGGTCCCAAGGGGGCAAGTTTTTAGCACCCTGGACTCACAGGAAGTGTGTTGAATGATGGTAGGTGCTGCACCACAGTGGCGAGAATGGGGATCGCACCAAAGAAAAGGTGAGTTTTTCCATTTTCATTTTTATTTTAAATTTGGCTAGAATTTTTTTTTTCTACTTTTGTAAGAACACGAAGTTGGGCTATAAGTAAGCATTTTTAAAAAAAATGTGTACATGAAGTACAGTAATGCGATTTGAAAAGCAATTATGTTTCAACAATAACGCAAGGTGCCTACCTACTGGAAATACCCTGCAATTTTACTTTAATAACTATTATTTTCAACAATGTATCTGTCTAAGGGAATGAAATACATGGTGGTGGGAGGGTTGGGTAATGAGCAGTGTTAACCTATTGAAAGTAGCTTTTCATTATTAATTAGTAATATTTAATAGCAGGGCGCTGCTTGGGGATGACCCCCAGCTGTGGATATATACATAACACGGCCATCAATAATAGAACATTAAACAGTGTTACTCTGACAGCTTCCTGACAGCAAGGATCACACACTGCTTCTCACATAATACCCATTTGTGCTGCCTTTGAAGATTTCATAGCCTGCGAAAAATGAATTATTTACAAATGACATCCGTTTTTATATGGAAAATAAATCCTATAGTCTGCAATCAATAAAGGGGGAGGCCGACGTGCGACCTTTACAATGTAAGAGACCTGACTCTGATGTAAAAATCATTAAAGGGTCGCTAAGCCTAAGCGCTAATTATCTCTTAGACATGTTTATAAAAAGTGAGGGATTTCTCCTTGTTCTGCTTGTCAGAAAAAAAAAAAATCTGTTTCATCCCATAGCGAGGAAACCACTTGTATGTAGGTTATATCTCATTGCAAAATACAAAGCTCATAATAAAGGTCTTTTAGCCTTTTGACTGTCAAGAAAATTGTTTAGATTTATTTAAAGCTGAATTCCAGCAAAAATAAGCCGTGTAAAAATCAAAAAAGTAGGTTTGCTGCAATACTTGCCTTCAGTCTAGTGCTTCCCTCCCCACTTCCTGCAGAAAATAAACTCCTCTCTGCCACTAGATGGAGCTCCACCTCTGGGTTGAATGACAGCCAACATCATACCTCCCAACTGTCCCTGATTTCGAGGGACTGTCCCTGATTTGGAGCAATGTCCCTCTGTCCCTCATACCTCCTCATTTGTCCCTCATTTTGGTCTGATTTATAGAGTTGTATTTAAAATGCACTGTTTATCTATCAAAAAGTGTTTCCCAGTGCTAAACCTTTCATCTGATTGCTAAATTGCTGCATTTGTAAATTCTAAAAGCCAATATAAAGGAATAGTAGTGGTAAAAAAAAGCACTTGTGGGTTTAACCAATCTTGTTTTTTTGTACAATTCTCCTTTAAGGGGGCGTGGCAAGGGGTGTGTCCTATGCCTGCATACTCTTGCTGATAGGTGTCCCTCATTCCCATCTCAAAAAGTTGGGAGGTATGGCCAACATCATTCAACTAACTTCCTTTGAGAACATGGTGTCATGGATATGTACATGTAACACTTCCCACTGACGAACTTGGGTGAGGCCTAGATCCTGACAACCCCAATGCTCAATGTAACACTGACATTTTCTTGCCCCCCCCCCCCCCCATGCAATTTTGCTCTCCATCTGCTCTGAGACATACAATAAATATCAGCTAGACTTAAAATCAGTTTACTGTATCAGATCAGGCAATGATTGCGATTGGTTACCAGAGGTTACAGCTGTCAGGGCTGGGCTCAGCCCTTCCTTCTCTGTGCTGGCAGCTCAGCTGTCAGCTAATTGCCAACTCCCATCTCTCCACAGCAATCCACCTGTTGATGATCCTGATCGTCAGCTCTGCCTACTTAAAGCCTTCCAGTTCATTTGCTCTTTGCCTTCGCCTGTGTTAACATCACAAAAACGTTCTCCTGGTTCCTATTGAAGACCTGCTTGACTACATTCCTTCTGGCTACAGATCCTGCTTGCTGTACTACTACCTTTATCGCTGGTTCTTGAACATTGGCTTGGCCGACTACCCGATCCGTGTACTGAACTCTGGCTATGTTTTGACTATGCTTACCTTTTTATTTTTATTATTAACCACTTCCAGACCGCCGTATGTATATGTACATCGGCAGAATGGCACGTACAGGCACATTGGCGTACCTGTACGTCCCTGCCTAGACGTGGGTCGGGGGTCCGATCGGGACCCCCCCCCCCTCGCTACATGCGGCGGTCGGATTCCCTCGGGGAGTGATCCGGGACGACAGCGGCTATTCGTTTATAGCCGCTCCGTCGCGATCGCTTCCCGGAGCTGAAGAACGGGGAGAGCCGTATGTAAACACGGCTTCCCCGTGCTTCACTGTGGCGGCGCATCGATCGTGTCATCCCCTTTATAGGGGAGACACAATCGATGATGTCAGACCTACAGCCACACCCCCCTACTGTTGTAAACACACACTAGGTGAACACTAACTCCTACAGCGCCACCTGTGGTTAACTCCCAAACTGCAACTGTCATTTTCACAATAAAGAATGCAATTTAAATGCATTTTTTGCTGTGAAAGTGACAATGGTCCCAAAAATGTGTCAAAATTGTCCGAAGTGTCCCCCATAATGTCGCAGTCAAAATGCAGTTTTTCCAGCACTAAACCTTTCATCTGATTTCTAAATTTCTGCATTTGTAAATTCCAAAAGCCAATATAAAGGAATAATAGTGGTAAAAAAGCACTTGTGGGTTTAACCAATCTTGTTTTTTTTTTTTTGTACAATTCTCCTCCAGCTTCTGTGTCTCATTGAAGAGTTAAGCTGACTGTGGATGGTCCCGAGTCAGCAGGAGACCATATGTAGTGTATGCAGCACTGCATAGTAACATGGAAATTCATCATCATCCTAATGCCGCGCACACACGATCGGAATTTACAATGGAAAAAGTCCGATGGGAGCTTTTCATCGGACATTCCGACCGTGTAAATGCCCCAATCAGACTTTTTCTGACGGAATTTCCGACGGACTTAGATAGAGAGCAGGTTCTCTATTTTTCCGACGAAAGATTTCTATCGGAAGATCCGTTCGTCTGTATGCAATTCCGACGCACTAAAAAACACGCATGCTCAGAATCAAGCCGACACCACATGCTCGGAAGCATTGAACTGCAGTTTTTTAGGCTTGTCGTAGTCAGTGTTGCCAACCGTCCGTGTTTAATGTCAATGAGGCTTGACCTCACGTTATTTATGTTTTTTTAAAACTGCGCATGCGCCGGGCGCCTACATTGCCCAGTGTGCATTGCGGCTAAGTACGCCGCACGGGCCTATTGATTTCGACGGGGACGTAAACTACGTAAATCCCAATTCGCGGACGACTTACGCAAACAACATAAACATTTCGAATTTTGCGGCGGGAACGGCGGCCATACTTAACATTACTATTCCACTAGGGCCTAGCTCTAACTTTACGCGGCCTATCTCTTACGCAAACGGCGTAAAAGTACTGCGTCGGCCGGGCGTACGTGCGTGAATCGGCGTATCTCCTCATTTACATATTCTACGCCGACCGCAATGGAAGCGCCATCTAGCGGCCATCCAAAATATTGCAATCTAAGATAGGACGGCGCAAGCCGTCGTATCTTAGATATGTTTAACCACTTAAGCCCCGGACCAATATGCTGGCTAAAGACCCAAGGGGTTTTTACAGTTTGGGACTGCGTCGATTTAACAGACAATTGCGCGATCGTGCGACGTGGCTCCCAAACAAAATTGGCGTCCTTTTTTCCCCACAAATAGAGCTTTCTTTTGGTGGTATTTGATCACCTCTGCGGTTTTTATTTTTTGCGCTATAAACAAAAATAGAGCGACAATTTTGAAAAAAATTCAATATTTTTTACTTTTTGCTGTAATAAATATCCTCCAAAAACATATATATATAAAAAAAAAAATTCCTCAGTTTAGGCCGATACGTATTCTTCTACCTATTTTTGTTAAAAAAAATCGCAATAATCGTTTATCGGTTGGTTTGCGCAAAATTTATAGCGTTTACAAAATAGGGGGTAGTTTTTTTGCATTTTTATTTTTTTTATTTTTTTTACTAGTAATGGCGGCAATCAGCGATTTTTTTCGTGACTGCGACATTATGGCGGACACTTCGGACAATTTTGACACATTTTTGGGACCATTGTCATTTTCACAGCAAAAAATGCATTTAAATTGCATTGTTTATTGTGAAAATTACAGTTGCAGTTTGGGAGTTAAACACAGGGGGAGCTGTAACATTTAGGGATCACTGTGTATGTGTTTACTAGTGTAGGGGGGTGTGGCTGTAGGACTGACATCATCGATCGAGTCTCCCCTATAAAAGGGATCACTCGATCGATGCGCCGCCACAGTGAAGCGCGGGGAAGCCGTGTTTACACACGGCTCTCCCCGTTCTTCAGCTCCGGGGAGCGATCGCGACGGAGCGGCTATAAACAAATAGCCGCGCCGTCGTCCCGGATCGCTCCCCGAGGGAACCTGACCGCCGCATGTAGCGAGGGGGGGGTCCCGATCGGACCCCCCACCCACGTCTAGGCAGGCACGTACAGGTACGTTGATGTGCCTGTCCGTGCCATTCTGCCGACGTAAATGTACATGAGGAGGTCGGGAAGTGGTTAAGCGTATCTCTGTTTGAGCATACACTTAAACATAAGTCGGCGTAGATTCTGAGTTAGGTTGACTTATCTACAGATAAGTCGGCCTAACTCTGCCTGAATCTACCTATAAATACTGAAATTTTCACCTAAAAATGTAATTTAGTAACTTTTGTGAAATGCCAGTAAAAACGTGGCTGCGCCAGTAAGTTTCGGGTGTTGTGCCAGTAAATTTCAATCTGGTATGTTGGCAACACTGGTCGTAGTGTTGTACGTCACCGTGTTCTTGATGGTCGGAATTTTGTGTGACCGTGTGTATGCAAGCCAAGCTTGAGCGGAATTCCGTCAGAAAAAACATTCGATTTTTTTCCAACGGAAAATACATTCATGTGTACGCTGCATTATTTCAGGAACAAATCAGCAGGTAAATAAAATCATTCTTTTGTATTTTCCTACACAGTAATCCAATGACACAGCATCGCTGTACCATAGCAGAGCTGCAAACACCCCTTATATTTGTGCATCTGCAATTCTGCACACTGAACGCTTCTTCCACAGCCACGAGCATCAGAGAGCGTGCAAATTCAATCAAAACACAAAATTAACGTTGTGCTCCCTTATTTTCCGCCATCATTCCTACATATGTATGACGGTTTTGCCTCGCTGCTGCCATGCTGTGCCTTTTTCTTGCAATCCATGCGTGCTGAGCACAGCCGTGTCATTTGCACAGCGTGTATCGTTTATTTTATTAAACTTCAGCTTTAAAGTATGTGAACCCTAAAACAGCCCATTCAGCTTTAAATAGAAATGAAAGGCAAAACATTTATTTGTGTGTGTGTGTATATATATATATATATATATATATATATATATATATATATATACATACAGTACCTCACAAAAGTGAGTACACCCCTCACATTTTTGTAAATATTTTATTCTATCTTTTCATGTGACAACACTGAAGAAATGACACTTTGCTACAATGTTGTGTAGTGAGTGTACAGCTTGTATAACAGTGTACATTTGCTGTCCCCTCAAAATAACTCAACACACAGCCATTAATGTCTAAACTGCTGGCAACAAAAGTGAGTACACCCCTAAGTGAAAATGTCCAAATCGGGCCCAAAGTGTCAATATTTTGTATGGCCACCATTATTTTCCAGCACTGCCTTAACCCTCTTGGGCACGGAGTTCATCAGAGCTTCACAGGTTATAGACAAAAAAGTGCAGCGCTCTGATACAACCAATTATAACACTAAAGTCATAATATACATAATCGCTGTATGAATATAATTGTACATGGAAGGGGAAACCACCACATAAATGAATGAAAAATAAATAAATACATAATACCTATAAAAAGTAAAAAAAGAGTCCAAATGGGTGCTGAGTGATAGGAGAGTATCCCAAAGTCCAAAAAAAACTCAAACTCAATAAATATAAATACAACGGTGACTCCAAATGGTGAATAGGTGTAAGTGGAATTGAAGTTCCAAGTGTGAAGAGAGATCCCATCACCGATAAAGATGCAGGTTTACCAGATTAAGTGGACTCTGTGAAAAGTACAGGTAGTGCAGAATTATTAGGCAAGTTGTATTTTTGAGGATTCATTTTATTATTGAACAACAACCATGTTCTCAATGAACCCAAAAAACTCATTTAATATCAAAGCTGAATATTTTTGGAAGTAGTTTTTAGTTTGTTTTTAGTGTTAGCTATTTTAGGGGGATATCTGTGTGTGCAGGTGACTATTACTGTGCAGAATTATTAGGCAACTTAACAAAAAAAAAAATATATACCCATTTCAATTATTTATTTTTAACAGTGAAACCAATATAACATCTCAACATTCACAAATATACATTTCTGACATTCAAAAACAAAACAAAAACAAATCGGTGACCAATATAGCCACCTTTCTTTGCAAGGACACTCAAAAGCCTGACATCCATGGATTCTGTCATTGTTTTGATCTGTTCACCATCAACATTGCGTGCAGCAGCAACCGCAGCCTCCCAGACACTGTTCAGAGAGGTGTACTGTTTTCCCTCCTTGTAAATCCCACATTTGATGATGGACCACAGGTTCTCAATGGGGTTCAGATCAGGTGAACAAGGAGGCCATGTCATTAGTTTTTCTTCTTTTATACCCTTTCTTGCCAGCCACGCTGTGGAGTACTTGGACGCGTGTGATGGAGCATTGTCCTGCATGAAAATCATGTTTTTCTTGAAGGATGCAGACTTCTTCCTGTACCACTGCTTGAAGAAGTTGTCTTCCAGAAACTGGCAGTAGGACTGGGAGTTGAGCTTGACTCCATCCTCAACCCGAAAAGGCCCCAAAAGCTCATCTTTGATGATACCAGCCCAAACCAGTACTCCACCTCCACCTTGCTGGCGTCTGAGTCGGACTGGAGCTCTCTGCCCTTTACCAATCCAGCCACGGGCCCATCCATCTGGCCCATCAAGACTCACTCTCATTTCATCAGTCCATAAAACCTTAGAAAAATCAGTCTTGAGATATTTCTTGGCCCAGTCTTGACGTTTCAGCTTGTGTGTCTTGTTCAGTGGTGGTCATCTTTCAGCCTTTCTTACCTTGGCCATGTCTCTGAGTATTGCACACCTTGTGCTTTTGGGCACTCCAGTGATGTTGCAGCTCTGAAATATGGCCAAACTGGTGGCAAGTGGCATCTTGGCAGCTGCACGCTTGACTTTTCTCAGTTCATGGGCAGTTATTTTGCGCCTTGGTTTTTCCACACGCTTCTTGCGACCCTGTTGACTATTTTGAATGAAACGCTTGATTGTTCGATGATCACGCTTCAGAAGCTTTGCAATTTTAAGAGTGCTGCATCCCTCTGCAAGATATCTCACTATTTTTGACTTTTCTGAGCCTGTCAAGTCCTTCTTTTGACCCATTTTGCCAAAGGAAAGGAAGTTGACTAATAATTATGCACACCTGATATAGGGTGTTGATGTCATTAGACCACACACCTTCTCATTACCGAGATGTACATCACCTAATATGCATAATTGGTAGTAGGCTTTCGAGCCTATACAGCTTGGAGTAAGACAACATGCATAAAGACGATGATGTGGTCAAAATACTCATTTGCCTAATAATTCTGCACTCCCTGTATATTTCCAGAGTCAAACAGACTTGATAAAAAACCTTGGTGTAGAATTTCGTCAAAGTGAAGCTGGATTTCTGTAACCTGGAACAGGCTAAAGGCTCGCTCACTCAGGTGATACAGGCAATGGACATCCGTATTTAGAAATCCCACATGGCTTGTAGATGACATTGATTGACTCCTCCTGAGGAAGCGGCTGTACCTGACTCTTGGAACAAGATCTGCTGTCTCCTGGTCTCTGGGCACCTCTGACCCCTTGATGAGATCCTCTCCTTGGAGATCACTTCCACTGAGGGACACAGAAGTGCTCACCCAGGGGCAAAGACAGAGGATCTCATCAAGGGGTCAGAGGTGCCCAGAGACCAGGAGACAGCAGATCTTGTTCCAAGAGTCAGGTACAGCCGCTTCCTCAGGAGGAGTCAATCGATGTCATCTACAAGCCATGTGGGATTTCTAAATACGGATGTCCATTGCCTGTATCACCTGAGTGTGCGAGCCTTTAGCCTGTTCCAGGTTACAGAAATTCAGCTTCACCACCATTTGCCATAACCAATCTCCACTTTGACGAAATTCTACACCAAGGTTTTTTATCAAGTCTGTTTGACTCTGGAAATATAGGGCCAAATTCTCAAAAAAGCTGCCTAACTTAACTTTCAGCAGTTAAGTTACACAGGCATTACATTTCTACCTAAGTGCCCGATCTTCAAAGCACTTACCTAGAAATTACATGCCGTGTAACTTAAGTGCCTCCGTCGCAAGGCGGTCCTCCTCTCCGGGGGGCGTTTACAATTTAAATGAGGCGCGCTCTCGCGCCGGCCGTACTGCGCATGCGTGTGACGTAATTTTCCCGACGTGCAGCGCGCGAACGTAATTTACGCCGGGCTTTGTGGATTGCGACGGGACAATAAAGTTGCGACGGGTGAAAAAAAACTACGCGCCGGGAAAAAAAAAAATGACAGCGTCGCTCGGCATGCATTCCTGAGGGAGAACTCCATGCCAATTTTCAAATAAAAAACCGGCATGGGTTCCCCCCCCAGGGGCATACCAGGCCCTTAGGTCTGGTATGGGTTGTAGGGAGACCCCCCCTACGCCGAAAATTCGACGTAGGGGGTCCCCCTACAATCCATACCAGACCCGTATCCAAAGCACGCTACCCGGCCGGTCAGGAATGGGAGTGGGGACGAGCGAGCGCCCCCCCCCCCTCCTGAGCCGTGCCAGGCCGCATGCCCTCAACATGGGGGGGTTGGGTGCTCTGGGGCAGGGGGGCGCACTGCGGGCCCCCCCACCCCAGAGCACCCTGTCCCCATGTTGATGAGGACAGGACCTCTTCCCGACAACCCTGGCCGTTGGTTGTCGGGGTCTGCGGGCGGGGGGCTTATCGGAATCTGGGAGTCCCCTCAAATAAGGGGGCCCCCAGATACCGGCCCCCCACCCTAAGTGAATGGATATGGGGTACATCGTACCCCTACCCATTCACCTGGAGGCAAAGTGATAGTTATTAAACACACAACACAAGGGTTTTTAAAATCATTTATTAGTCTGCTCCGGAGGCCCCCCCTGTCTTCTTTAGCTCTAATACCAGGGGGGGCTTCTTCTTCCACTCTCCGGGGGTCTTCTCCGCTCTCTGGGGGGGGTTTCTTCTTCCGCTCTCCGGGGGGGGGGGGCTTCTCCGCTCTCCGGGGGTCTTCTCCGCTCTCCGGGGGTCTTCTTTTATCTTCGTCGCTCTCCGCTGTTGACTCGGCTCACCCCGGTTCTTCTCCAGCTGTCCAGTGCCTTCTTCTTCAGCGCTGGCTGCCTGCTATCTTCGTGTGTTAGCTCAATTACTAGCAGGCAGCCAGCGCGGTCTTCTGTGACGTCATGTTCTTCTCTTCTGTTCTTCTCCCTTCTTCCGATGTTGACTCGACGCCTCTTCTCACTGCAATGATGGAAGCGCGCCTTGCATCCCATTTATATAGGCATCACCGTCCCATCATGCTCCGGTAGGTACCCACGTGGTGGGTGCCTACCCACGTGCACCCACCACGTGCTTCAGTATGTCACAGTACATGTTGGCATTCATGGTTCCCTCAATAATCTGTAGCTCCCCAGTGCCGGCAGCACTCATGCAGCCCCAGATTATGACACTCCCACCACCATGCTTGACTGTAGACAAGACACACTTGTCTTTGTTCTCCTCACCTGGTTGCTGCCACACACACGCTTCACACCATCTGAACCAAAAAAAGTTTATCTTGGTCTCATCAGACCACAGGACATGGTTCCAGTAATCCATGTCCTTAGTCTGCTTTTCTTCAGCAAACTGTTTGGGGGCTTTTCTTGTGCATCATCTTTAGAAGAGGCTTCCTTCTGGGACGACAGCCATGCAGACCAATTTGATGCAGTGTGCGGGGTATGGTCTGAGCACTGACAGACTGACCCTCCACCCCTTCAACCTCTGCAGCAATGCTGGCAGCACTCATACGTCTATTTCCCAAAGACAACCCCTGGAGATGACACACAACTTCTTTGGCCCACCATGGTGAAACCTGTTCTGAGTGAAACCTGTTCTGTTAAAGCGCTGTATGGTCTTGGCCACCATGCTGCAGCTCAGTTTCAGGGTCTTGGCAATCTTCTTATAGCCTAGGCCATCTTTATGTAGAGCAACAATTCTTTTTTTCAGATCCTCAGAGTTCTTTCACATGACCTGCCATGTTGAACTTTCAGTGACCAGTATGAGAGAGTGAGAGCGATAACACCAAATTTAACACACCTGCTCCCCATTCACACCTGAGACCTTGTAACACTAACGAGTCACATGACACCGGGGAGGGAAAATGGCTAATTGGGCACAATTTGGACATTTTCACTTGGGGTGTACTCACGTTTGTTGTCAGCAGGGACGCAGTCTTCTTCCCCGGATTCATTGAGTGACCACCAGTCCCGTCGCGCAGCTGTGGGAATTGTGCCTACCGCAGCAACAGAAGTTGCAGCTGTTGCTCAGACCCCTGAATCCACCACTGATCGATCCACCGCATTCAGCTCCCTGCTGAACAGTGTGCAGACCCTGCATCGCTTCCTGTGTGTGAGCATCTGCTGTCTTCATGATCTGGTGAGAGGGCTCATGCCCAAACTCTTCCCTGCCTGCCGGTAACATACAACACATGGACACTGAATGCAGACAACATAAGTATGCAAACGCCTTAAGAGTTCCCTTCACTGGAACTAAGGGACCAAGCCCAACCCCTGAAAAACAACCCAGACACTGATGTGGATGAGAAGGCCTGGCTCACAGGTGTTCTATCAGGTTGAGGTCAGGACTCTGTGCAGGTCAGTCCAGTTCCTCCACCCCAAACTCTCTCATGAATGTCTTTATGGTTCTTGGTTTGTGCACTGGTCTTAGAGTTGCCACCTCATCCCCTTAAGCCCGAACGCATTTTAATTACACAGGTTCTGTTGCTGATTAAGGTGCTAATGAAAACTCACTTGATGCCTTATCTGCATTAAATTAGCTTCAGAACCTGTTTAATTCATATGTGTTCTGGGATGAAGTGGCAACCCCAACTGATCCAAATCATTTCTTGGAGGGGGGATTATGGTGTGGGGTTGTTTTTCAGGGGTTGGCTTGGCCTCTTAGTTCCAGTGAAGGGAAATCTTAAGGTGTCAGCTTCATAAGACATTGTGGACAATTTCATGCTCGTAACTTTGTGGGAACAGTTTGGGGATGGTCCCTTCTTGTTCCAACCTGACTGCTAACTTTACTGTTGTCAGATTTTTTTATTAAAAAAAGTGTATTTTTTCCAAAAAAAGTGTGCTTGTAAGACCACTGCGCAAATACGGTGTGACAGAAAGTATTGCAATGGCCACCATTTTATTCTCTAGGGTGTTAAAAAACAAAATGTATAATGTTTGGGGGTTTCCAAGTCATTTTACAGCAAAAAAATATGTTTTTAACTTGTAAACAACAAATCTCAGAAAGAGGCTCTGTCCTTAACCACCTGCCATCCGGCCACTGAATATTTACAGCGACAAGGTGGCTCTAATCTGCCGGGAGGCCGTCAATATACGGCCTCTAGCCGCGCTTCGCGCGGGAGGCGCGTTTGCACTCCCAATGCGTCATGCTGGTGCTGATGCGCGTGCCTGCCAGCCGCGATGTCCGCCAGGCACCCGCGATTGTCAGTCACAGAGCCAGGGAAGTGGATCTCTGTGTGTAAACACAGGGATCCACGTCCTGTTAGGGAGAGAGGAGACGGATGCTGTGTCCCTTGTACATAGGGACAACCATCGGTCACCTCCCCCAGTCAGTCCCCTCCCCCCACAGAAAGAATCATCTAGCAGGGAACATATTTAACCCCTTGATCGCCCCCTAGTGTTAACCCCTTTCCTGCCAGTCACTTTTTTACAGTAATCAGTGCATTTTTATAGCACTGTTCGCTGTATGAATGTTAATGGTCCCAAAAATGTGTCAAAAGTGTCCGATGTGTCTGCCGTAATATTGCAGTTGTGACAAAAATTGCAGATTTTTACTAGTAAAAAAAAAAATAATAAAAAAAAGTAATTATTCTATCCCCTATTTTGTAGGCCTTATAACATTTGCGCAAACCAATCACTATACGCTTATTTTTTATTTATTTTTTAGCAAAAATATGTAGAAGAATACGTATCGGACTAAACTGAAAAAAAATCTTTTTTTTTTATTTTTTTAAATGGGATATTTATTATAGCAAAAAGTTAAAAATATTGGGCCAGATCCAGAGAGAGAGTACGTATCTTTAGTTTGAATCCTCAACCAAGATACGATGGCATCTGGGATCGATCCGACAGGTGTACGGCTTCGTACGCCTTCGGGTCGTAGATGCAATACTTCGGCGTCCGCTGGGTGGAGTTCGCGTCATTTTCCGCGTCGGGTATGCAAATGAGCTTTTTCCAACGATCCACGAACGTACGCGCGGCCGTCGCATTCTCTTACATCGTCTCTAGTCGGCTTTTTCCGGCGTATAGTTAAAGCTGCTATTTTGCGGCGTATAGATAGACTTGCCATGTTAAGTATGGCCGTCGTTCCCGCGTCGAAATTTAATATTTTTTTATTTTTTTGCATAAGTCGTCCGTGAATAGGGATGGATGTAAGTCACGTCTACGTTCAAAAAATGACGTTGTTGCGACGTCCTTTCGCGCAAAGCACGGCGGGAAATTTCGAAACGGAGCATGCGCAGTTCAATCGCCGCGGGGACGCGCTTCATTTAAATGAATCACGCCCCCTAATCGCCGATTTGAATTCCGCCGCCAGAAATACTCACTACGCCGCCATAACTTTCGGCGCGCAATCTTTCAGGATTCGAACCTGTTAAGACCTGCAGTGGTTATGGTACTGCGGCCTTCTTTCCGTCCCTCAATCGCCGAGCATAAGTGATTATCGCTACCATAGAAGGTAGGGGGATAGTGGAGATGAATGCAGTTTCCAAGATGAATGTTCCCCCCCAAACATGAGCCAAGACTTCATGAAGGGTGTCCAGATCTTCAATAGCTTTAATGAGAGGCAGGTCTTATATACAGCAAAAGGAATACTTGAAGTAATCAGATGAACAATGACAATCTCCTCACACAACATCATACAATGGTTTACTAACGACCTCTAAGGAAACAGACGTCCTGTCTCCGATGTAATCCACATGTGTTAATTACTGGTCAGTTACCCCGACGAGGTGATGCAGAGATAAGCTCTTCTCACCTGCTAAACAATAGAAATTCACACAATGAACGCTTCTTGAGAGACAGACGAAAGTTCATTTACATGACACCGCAGACGATATTATCACAGCAAGCTCTGCCTGGGAGATATTGATATCAGTTAAGGAATAAACCAATTATCTCCAGGCAGAGAGCACACAAGTTTCCCAAAAGTTGGAACACCCCTTTCCACACAAGGTATCCCTACAATTACATATCCCCTGATAGCTCCGATCTGGGGGACCAACATATCCAAATTTCACCCAGATCGGTCCAGGGGTTCTTAAAAAACAAACAGAACCTATGAGAAAATCCAGAATAAAGTCTATTTTCTTCACAATACTCCCCCTTAGTTCCATGGGTCGGCATACCCGCCTAGACCCTGCCGGGTTGGCTAGGGGATGTCCGGGTCAAAATTATACTTCCAAGTCGGTTTGGCGGGAAAGCCCATCCGCATTGCCGTTCTGCTTGCCCGGGCGGGATTGCATTGTAAAATTGTAGGGCTGCAACGCTAAACTCCAGCGCAGCAACCGGGGATTGTCTCCAGAGACTCGGTTGAGCCAGATGAGGTGGTTATGGTCAGTGGGTAGGTTAGAGGCACGGCCATAAAGGTACGGTTGGAGCTTCTTTAAGGCCCATACTAGAGCCAGGCATTCATTTTCCATGGTGGCATAGCTGACCTCCCAAGGTAATAATTTGCAGCTGAGGAATGTCACCGGGTGCTCCATGCCGTCTTAAGTCCCTGGAACGCCGTTGCACACTCCAAGAACCAGGCTACCTGCTTGGGTAGGGCCCTTTTGGTCAGGTCGGTGAGGGGTTTCGCTAGGGTGCTATACTCCGGGACGAACTTCCTATAATACCCGGCGGTGCCTAGGGATGCCAATACCTGCGTCTTGGTGCAGGGCTGGGGCCAATGAGCTATGACCTCTACTTTTGCGGGTTCAGGGGGCTGTTTCTCAGACCCCACTCTAGGCCCTAGGTATTGAACCTCTGCCATGGCCCCATGGCAGTTCTCGGATTTCAGGGTGAAATTTAGTTTCTCCCCCAACCCAACTTGCTCTAGGTTACCTTGGTTAGCTGCCCGCAGGTCGGGTAAGGGGAGTCCTTCACTAGCGTCAGCGGATGGGGCACCGATAGCGGCCACGTCCTCGGAGCGCTCGAAGTACGGTTTCAACATGTTCACATGAAAGGCTCGTCTGATCCTTTCATCCGAACATTTGGCCACAATATAGGTGGTGTCGCTAATTCGTTCCACCACTTTAAATAGCCCCTGCCACGCTGCCTGTAGCTTGTCTTTTTTGGATGGTCTGAGGGCTAATACTTTTTGCCCTACTTCCAGGTTCCTATCTCGTGCTCCCCGGTAATACCATTGTTTCTGTCGTTTCTGGGCTGCCTGTAGGCTCTCCCGAACTGATTCGGTCAGGGCCCGCAAGCGGTCCCGGAACTCCAGCACGTACGGCAAAACCGGAATCCCTTCCTCTCCTGTGTTGCCCTCCCCGTGCTCCCGTATGAGGTCCAGGGGTCCCCGGACTTTTCTCCCGTATAGGAGTTCGAAGGGGGAGAACCCGGTCGACGCCTGGGGCACTTCCCGGTAGGCAAACAGGAGATGGGGTAGAAATTTCTCCCATTGACCGCAGGACTCTGTGAACGCTGTGAGCATCTGCTTAAGCGTGCCGTTGAATCGTTCACAAAGGCCGTTGGTCTGGGGGTGGTAGGGGAAGTTAAATAACGGTTTCACCCCGCAGCTCTGCCACAACTGTTGAGTGACAGTTGCCGTGAACTGGGTCCCCTGATCTGAGAGTATTTCCCGGGGGAATCCTACTCGAGAAAAGATCCTGACTAGAGCTTCCGCTACTGTCTCCGCCTCAGTGTTGGGGAGCGCCACTGCCTCAGGGTACCTGGTGGCATAGTCCACCACCGTGAGGATGTAGCGCCTTCCGGAGGTGCTGGGTTTGTTGAGGGGCCCTATCAGGTCTACTGCCACTCGGGAGAATGGTTCCTCTATTATAGGTAAGGACCGTAACTTGGCCTTGGGGTGGTCCCCACGTTTCCCAATCCTTTGACACGTGTCACATGTCCTGCAGTACGTCTGCAAGTCTTTTGATATCCCTGGCCAGAAGAACGTCTGGGTAAGGCGATCCTTAGTTTTCTTGATACCCAGATGTCCGGCTAGCGGGATATCATGGCTGAGCTTTAGAAGCTCTGCTCTGTATTTGCGGGGTACAACTAGCTGCCTTTTTATAACTTGGGCTGCCCCACTTCCCACTCCCCCTGTGACCCTATATAGCAGTCCCTTGTCCCAGTGGAAGTCCTCTTGAGCATTACCTTCCTTAGGGGTACCTACGGCCCTCCTGTAACCTGCTAAGGTGGGATCTGACTGCTGGGCTTGGCCAAAGTCTTGTGGAGTGCCCCAGAAGGGGATAGGGTCCGGACATACTACAGGGTTTTTGGTTCCTACCTGTGGTTCCTCGGAGTGCGTCTGTCCAGCTCGGCGGGCTTGCGCCCTGGTAGTCACAGGGCAGGTTCCAGCGGGATCTGGGGTAAGCAGCTGTGAGGTTAGGCACCCCAAATCGTTCCCCAGCAATACTTCCGTAGGTAGGCCCGACATAATGCCTACTTCCATCTGCTTGGCTCCGGTGCCCCAATTTAACTGCACTTGGGCTGTGGGTAGTTTGTGGATGGCGCCTCCTGCCACTCTTACTGCAACAGTCCTGTTGGTGCACGCCTTTGCAGATATGGTGTGAGGCTGCACCAGAGTGAGGGTGGCTCCAGAGTCTCGTAGTGCCTCAGCCTCCTTTCCATCTACTGTGACCCATTGTCTGTGGTGCACCCGGTTGTCCCCCTCGGCTTGTGCTAGGTTCACCTCATGTAGTTTGGTCCATTGCTCAGATTCAGTGCTGTGGTCTTCCAGCAGCTCATGCTGATAGTGATGAGTGGCTGCCCTCGGTGGGGGTGGTGATGGCCGCTCCCAATTGCCTCTGCTCCGCTGAGGGCAATGTATTTTGTAGTGCCCTGGCTGATTGCATTGGTGACATACCAATGGCGGTCTCCGGTTAACATTAGGTGGTGTAGTGGGCGGTACCGCGTTCGGTCGATGGTGGGTCACCGGACCTGGCGTTGGGGTGCTGGACCCTACCAGAGGGCGGTTTCCACTAGCCTCTCCTTTTCTTCCTTCGTGATACTCGTCTGCCAGCTTGGCCGCTTCCTCGATTGTGGCCGGCTTCCTGTCTCTGACCCAGTCCTTGGTGTCTGCGGGTGTGTGGTCAAAAAATTGTTCTAGTAAGAAGAGTTGTAGCACCTCCTCTAGCGTCGCGGCTTGGCAGCCTTGTATCCAGTTTTGGGCCGCCCGATACATCCTAAAAGCCCATTCGGTGTAGGAGTCTCGGCCCCCTTTCTGTAATGCCCGAAACTTTTTCCTGTAAGTCTCTGGGGTCACGGCATACCTGGCTAGCAGAATGTCTTTTACCCTGGCGTAGTCGTGTATGGCTGTATCAGGAACTGCTCGGTATGCCTCTGCTGCTCGGCCCGTGAGTTTGCTGCTTAGAATCGTGGTCCACTGCTCCGATTCCAGACCCTCCAAAGCGCATTGACGCTCGAAATCTTGTAGGTATGCGTCAATTTCCATTTCTCCATCCGAAAAACTTTTAAACGCAGCATAGTTGATCTTTCTCCGCTGCCCTCCATTTATAGATCCGGCTAAGGAAGCGGAGTCTCCCTGGTTTACGCTTGCCTGTTGTGCTCTGCGTTCTGCGCTCACCTGCTCCAGGACTTGCGTCACCATCTCTGGTGGGGGATTTGGCCCATATAGGTTTAGCCTCCACATCACCTTCTGTTGGAACTCTGCTTCCTCCTGGCTGACATTCGCCATGCTGCTGGTTTGGTCCCCCTCCATAAGTTCTGCTATGAGGGTAGCTTTCTTTTTGTTGCTTGCCACTTGACCTCGGGCTTCCAGCAGATCCTTCAGCGTAGTCCTTTTTAGTCTCTCGTAATGCTGGGCCATTCACCTGCTGTCTTTATGCGTCCCATTCAACCCCGCTGCTTGCCACCAGTTGTTAAGACCTGCAGTGGTTATGGTACTGCGGCCTTCTTTCCGTCCCTCAATCGCCGAGCATAAGTGATTATCGCTACCATAGAAGGTAGGGGGATAGTGGAGATGAATGCAGTTTCCAAGATGAATGTTCCCCCCCAAACATGAGCCAAGACTTCATGAAGGGTGTCCAGATCTTCAATAGCTTTAATGAGAGGCAGGTCTTATATACAGCAAAAGGAATACTTGAAGTAATCAGATGAACAATGACAATCTCCTCACACAACATCATACAATGGTTTACTAACGACCTCTAAGGAAACAGACGTCCTGTCTCCGATGTAATCCACATGTGTTAATTACTGGTCAGTTACCCCGACGAGGTGATGCAGAGATAAGCTCTTCTCACCTGCTAAACAATAGAAATTCACACAATGAACGCTTCTTGAGAGACAGACGAAAGTTCATTTACATGACACCGCAGACGATATTATCACAGCAAGCTCTGCCTGGGAGATATTGATATCAGTTAAGGAATAAACCAATTATCTCCAGGCAGAGAGCACACAAGTTTCCCAAAAGTTGGAACACCCCTTTCCACACAAGGTATCCCTACAATTACATATCCCCTGATAGCTCCGATCTGGGGGACCAACATATCCAAATTTCACCCAGATCGGTCCAGGGGTTCTTAAAAAACAAACAGAACCTATGAGAAAATCCAGAATAAAGTCTATTTTCTTCACAGAACCAAAGCCGGAAAAGTTACGGCGGTGTAGCGTATCTCTGATACGCTGCGCCGATCCATTTCTATGTGGATCTGGCCCATTGCGTTTTTTTCGAAATAGTCGCTCTATTTTTGTTTATAGCGCAAAAAATAAAAACCGCACAGGTGAAAAACTACCACCAAAAGAAAGCTCTATTTGTGGGAAAAAAAGGACGTCAATTTTGTTTGGGAGCCACGTCGCACGACCGCGCAATTGTCATTCAAAGCGTGACAGTGCCGAAAGCTGAAATTTCGCCTGGGCAGGAAGGGGGTATATGTGCCCAGTAAGCAAGTGGTTAAAATAGGGATTGTAAAGGTTTGTTTTTTATTTTCTAAATAGGTTCCTTTAACCACTTCCTTACTGGGCACTTAAACCCCCTTCCCACCCAGACCAATTTTCAGCTTTCAGCGCTGACGCATTTTAAATGACAATTGCGCAGTCATGCAACACTGTACCTAAATTATATTTTTATAATTTTTTTCCTACATATAGAGCGTTCTTTTGGTGGTATATGATCATTTCTGCGGTTTTTATTTTTTACACTATAAACAAAAAAAAAACACAATATTTTTTTACTTTTTGTTATAATAATATCCCAATAAAAAAATAAAAAAATGTCCTCAGTTTAGGCCGATATGTATTCTACATATTTTTGGTAAAAAAAACGCAATAAGCGTATATTGATTGGTTTGCACAAAAGTTATAGCGCCTACAAAATAGGAGATAGATTTTATAATTTTTTTTGATTTGCTAGTAATGGCGGCGATCTGCGATTTTTGTCAGGCCTGCGATATTGCGGCGGACATATCGGACACTTTTGACACAATTTTGGGACCATTCACATTTATACTGTATAAATGTGACTGGCAGGGAAGGGGTTAACACTAGGGGACGAGGAAGGGGTTAAATGTATTCCCTGGGAGTGATTCTTACTGTGGGGGGAGGGGACTGACTGGGGGAGGTGACCGATATGTGTCCCTATGTACAAGGGACACAGCATCGGTCTCCTCTCTCCCTGACAGGACGTGGAGCTCTGTGTTTACACACAGAGTTCCACGTCCTTGCTCTGTCATTGCCGATCGCGGGTGCCTGGCGGACATTGCGGCCGCCAGGCACGCGCATCGGCATCTCGTGACACGCCTGGCACAGTTTTTCCCGCTGCGCGGCCTCAGCCGCGCGCGAGGGGAATGTAAATAGGACGTCCAGGGAAGTCCACCCGGCAGTTGAGAGCCGCGCTGTGGACGTCTTTCGTGAAAAGTCACACTGGAATGAATAGGAGGCGGATTTCAGGCGCTTAGCAGAGGCTATTTCCAGCGCTAAAGTGCCTTACAACCGCCCCAGTGTGAAAGGGGTCTGATACTTGGCATTGGCTATGGAAATAGACTTTCAATTTTGATGCCATATTGCCCCCTCCATCTGAACACATATAAGTGTTAATTTCTTCCACCCAGCAGGGCTGTCCAGGGCACGGCCTGAGCCCTAGAATGTCGCCTGGGCTACTTATCCATGCATTGGCACTGCTATAAAAGAAAGGGATAGGAATTTAATAAATTCGTACTTTCATTGAGCCAGCACAAGGCTCTTAACTGAAAATCTCGCCTAAGTGGTACCATACTGGAGCTGAGAACTATAAATCACAGCGGGATATATTTAATAAAGTATGTAGCTAGCGCGGTATGTTAATCTTTGCCTATTAGCTGGTCACTGGTCTGTACAAGCCGTCTCTAAATCCAATCTGATTTCCTAGGATTACACTAATGCGTCTGTTTATTACAGTGGCATTGCTCCGGCATGTTTTTGGTGGGTCTTATTGCCGCCTTGGCATATTTATAAGCCTGTGATGTGATAGCAAACCCTTGTCACACGGCATAATAGATTCACATTGTCCAATGTTTCCTGAAGCCAATTTAAACAAAGTTACGATAAATTCGATAATCTATACCATGGCTGGAAATCCCTAAGAAAAGCTTTTTTTAAACTAAGAGGGGGGGGGGGGTGTTGTTATCCTCTTATGATAGCAAACACTGTACGTATGTTTGTTTAGTATTGCGAAGGGAGTATAAAAAATAAAATCCCTATAGTAAATCTAAAAATAGATGTGGTATAGTTTATTTTCTTGGAAGGCATCGAGATTAACCCCTTCATGACTAAGCCTTTTTCTGAGACTTGTTGCTTACAAGTTAAAATCAGTGGGGTAGATTCAGGTAGGACTTACGCCGACGTATCTCGATATGCGCCGCGTAAGTCAAAATTTGCGCCGTCGTAACTATGCGCCGTACCCACAAAAAGAGATACGTCTGAAATTAGGCTCTTTCCGACCGACGTAACTTTTCTCCGCCGGCGTATTTTATGAGCATTTTTACGCTGGGCGCATCTTGCGCTCCCATTGTTTTCCTATGCAAATATGAAATATGCAAATGAGGGAGATACGCAAATTCACAAACATGCGCGTGTCAGGAGCATTTGCGGCAGAAGGCAATGACAGATTTCTATCAAATTGCCAGATTCCCACGCACCATTGATTGCACACATGTGGCACTACGCCCCCCCCCCCCCCCGTGACACAGAGCACATAAACTGCAATCGGAAACACTGGCATTCCATCAATGTCCAGGTGATAGCCGATGCCCATTGCCTCATATGGCACATCCGTGCCAAACACCCAGGGTCCTGCCACGACAGCTTCATATACCGTCAGAGCCCCATCTCAACAGAATTTGAACAGAACATGTACAGGGACAGCTGGCTGGTTGGTGAGTGACATGGGTGTCAGGTATGACTGTCCCCCCCCATGATGCAGACATCACGAGGGGCACATGCATGACTAACATCCTCCTGTCTTTTCCCTTCCAGGTGACTCGGCATATGCACTTGGACCCCATCTCATGACTCCATTCCGGAATCCCCAAACCCCAGGAGAGGAAAGATACAATGAAGCACACGCACGCACCCGTGCAGTGGTGGAACGCACCTTTGGCCTCCTGAAGTCCCGTTTCCAATGCCTGGATAAGTCTGGGGGGACCCTGTTGTATTCCCCAAACTTTGTGTGCCAGATCATCGGGGCATGTTGCATTCTGCACAACTTTGCTGTGAGAAAGGGCCTGGAGATGGAGCTACGTGATGACCTGACCCCCGAACCACACAATCCCCCCCTATCCAACTCTACCCGGTCTACTGAGGTAAGAGTAGTTAGGAGTTGTCTCGTGGAACGTATCTTTGCACGTTAAACACACACAATCATCATGTCACAAGGATAATGCACGCATGCACACCACTGTGGTCCCTAGCACACACACCCCACATCCACATCAAATTGGATTAGACCAAAGTACACCGCACGGTACTTGGGAGCAGCAACGCCACGCCAAGGCTCCAATTATGTCGCTGTACATTCATACACCATTCACACGGCAGAGGGTGACACCCCTTTGCCAGCAGGAGTGACACCCCCCCCCATTCACACACCAGTCACACTGTAGTTTACACTCCTCACCGTGTGTAGGGACTACAACGCAAACAATAAAACTCATACTTTGAGCATTAAAACAAAAAATAATCCAGCTCATACTCTGAGCATAAATATTAAAATAAATCCAGCTCATACTCTGAGCACAAATATAAATAATAAAAAAAAGCTCATACTCTGAGCATAAATATAAATAAAAAAATAATCTCATACTCTGAGCATAAATATAAATAAAAAAATAATCTCATACTCTGAGCAAAAAAAATTTAAAATAAAAAAAAACTAGCAGAAGTGTCCCAAAAATTAAGCAATCATCTCCTCTTCCTTTTGCCCAGGCTGGTGCCACGGGTGCCATGGCTCTGGCTCCTCAGTTCGCGGGATGGAGCCTGGGGTGGGGAGGGAGGGGGGGGAGTAGCATCATCCCCTGCTTGCTCACTCCTGGCAGGTGGTGCCTGCCTGCCCTCCATTGCGTTGGCAAGGCGGGTGAGCACGGTGTTGGTGTGCGCCAGCATCCTAAGCTGGCGGGTGGTGTTCTGGTGCTGGTGCCGCCGGGTTTGTCTCCCCTCCTCACGCACAGCAGCAGTGTTGGCCTCTACAGCCCCTGCCAACCTGCTCACCTCTGCTGTGAGCACTGCTGTGGCGGAATGCTGCTCCACCATGCAGTTGACCATTGCCACACTATTGGAGCTCACTTCCTGCAGGCTCTCTGCATTTTTGCTACCCAGATCAGCCTGCAGGGTGAGGGCCTACTGCAATGACGCTGCGCATGCAGCCTGAGACTTGGCAGAGGAGGCCTCTGGCCAGATGCGGTATTGCATGCCATAGAAGTCGGAACTAATTAGTAATAAGTAACCACGGTTTGCAGGCGGTATTAACCCTTTTTCGGCTGCTAGTGGTGGGTTAGAACTGCACCGTTAGCATCCGAATATCGCAGTAAATACGAATGTATAGCGGTGGAGATGGTATGTTCAGGGTGATGTGCAGTGTTAGTTTTCCACCACACATAGCGTTTTGCTTTTAGGCCAAAAGGCAAAATTTTGGTCTCGTCTGACCAGAGCACCTTCTTCCACATGATTGCTGTGTCCCCCACATGGCTTCTCACAAACTGCAAACATAACTTTCTTTCAACAATGACTTTCTTCTAGTCCCTCTTCCATAAAGGGCAGATTTGTGGAGAGCACGACTAAGGCCTCGTACACACGACCGAGGAACTCGTCGGAAAAGACACATCGTTTTCCTCGACGAGTTCCTTGTTGTCGTTCTCAATACAGCACTTGCCCGTCTAAGTTGCGGAGGCGTAACGTAAAGCGGATACGTTACACCCGCACAAAATTACGCCGCTGGACGAGAATCTGGCCCAATGGCCATTAGTGGCCTCCTTGGAAGAAGGATGGGGGGTCTTTTTTTTTCACACAAAAAGATCAGACACAATGGCCACTAGAGGCCTCTTTGATAATAGGATGGTGGAGGTTTCTTTCTCTTTTTTTTTTTTCTTCCTTTCTCTCCCTCTCTCTTTCCTTTCTCCTTTTCTCTCGGGGTATAGTGTGTAGGATCAGAACAGACATACTCTACCGTAGCTAATGGAGATGTGGAGGAGGGGAGGTGAATTATAATTTATCCTTTTTTTAACTTTTTCTTAAAAAATTTTTTGTTTGTTTGGGGGGGGGGGGTTGTAGAATAATCGATAATGCTTTTGATAAGACAATTCTGTCTAGTTTTTCTCCTGCAATGTATGGTTGTTTATTATGTAAATGATGGAACATAAGAAAGTATAATGTTGTATGAAATGTTGTTAATAATAATAAAAAAAAATTGTTATAAAAAAAAAAGTGGTTAAAAGGAATCAGTTAACTATTATGTCTCTATACCCTGTGTAACAGGAGTCACTTTTGGGCACAGATTGAGCCAGGAAATAAAAAGACATATATTGGATTGTTTTAACATGGACAGTTATCTACAATATATTCTTTAATGTCTGTAAAGAATATTCTGACCCTACCAATAATGACTCTTTTCAATGATTAGCCCTGGCTAGTGAGTTGTTAATTGAGTCAGGCTTCTGGAAGACCTTTCATTGTGTGCTATTGATGATAGATGTGTTGTGACTCTAAAGGTCAGACGTCTGTGCAATGTGTATTGTGCAGGTGAATGACTTATTGTCGGAGACGTAACGTCTGGGGGATAATTAACTCCTCTATGTAATTATGTAAAAGAATGTGATTGAAGCTCATCGTGTGATGTATGGGTGGGTGTGGTTTTGTTCCTTTGAGTGCTGTAACTGCTTAAAAGCTGAGAGCTGGCCATTAAAGTTGTCTTGCATTTGAAACCAGAACACAGAGCAAGTCTCGTTATTCTGGGGAAATGGGATGTCTGATGTCTGTTGGAGGGTTGGAGTGTCAGATGAGCTGTCCTGGGTTGATGGAAGGTCGTAAACAATTGGTGGCAGCAGTTAGATAATTCCATTGTTTAAAGGACAGCTACAAGGACTACTGGAGAACCGTGGCAGACCGGCCAGCAACCATAAGAAGATGGACGTGATCACAGAATTTGTCCAAATGGATGGAGCTGAAAGACCCAACTTAACGGAAAGGCCCAGCATGACAGACAGGACCCCGGAGGAGGCAAGTTTTGATCGGGCTGTCAAACCAAGACTGGCACACTATGGTCCTAACTAGGCATGTGCAATTTTTTAAGTTACGAATACGTTTTCCGTCGTTTTTCGTTATTTTAGTTGATTCGTTAACATACGAATGAACGAATGGTTTAGCGCAATTAATAACGAATAACGATATTTTCAAAATAACGAATATGGAAAACAACGAAGATACGAAAGAAGAAAGAAACGAAAACATAGAAACAACGAAAATACCGAACCCAAAAAAAAAAAATAATTACGAAAAACAAAATGAACGAAAATGCAAACTTACTAATATTCGAAGACCGAAAAGAAAACGAAATGCCGAACAAAGACTAAAAAACGAAAATCAAAACTAACGAAAAATAAATTACGGATCTTCGGAAAACTGAAATGAAAACAACGAAAATACAAAATAATGTAAATTAGCTTTCGTTAGTACTGAAATATTTCTGACCAATAGCCACTGAGCGCTGTCCCTTTCCTCTGAAGAGGTTTGTTCCTTCCCCCAATGAGCTTCTTTCTCATTACCTCCTGGCTCATTGTGTCTTTTTCTGTGTTAGACTGCAGTGCATCTACTTTCTAGATTTGTATTTGTAATATCTGACATATTTTAGTTTTCTTCTACGTCAGACTTCATTCTAGACAGGGTGTGTGTGCTAACTAAGACAGTCAAGTCAATCACAGTAAAATCCGAATTACAAAATTACGACGAGTAGTGTGTCGAATAAACGTAAAATGTATTCTAACAGAATTACGAATGCAATAAAATCTACAAAAGTACGTTTTTACAATCAAAGGAAATTAGACATGAAAATACGAATGATCATAAAGCAACGAAAATATATTTCTTTACGAAAATACGAATGCGGCATGATGGAAAATATAATATAAATACGAATAACAAAACAACGAAAATTAAACTAACGTAAAAACGAAGGAACGAATAAAATCATTTTAAAAATACGAACGCGGCAGAATACAAAATATAACGAAAATACGAATCTCGATTCAACGAAAAATAAACTAACAGAAAAAAACAGAAAACGGAAAAAAGAGTGTTACGAAAATACTAAAGAGTACGAATACGATAACTAACGTCTTACGAAATTACGACTCGTTACGAATCACGATAAACGAACAGAAACGAAACAGAAATAAACGAAAATTTTTGCTGTGCACATGTCTAGTCCTAACCCTCCACCAGAGATCATAGACTGAGTTATAGCTGCTGTGGACGCAAATTGGCTACAGCAAAGAGGTTCTGCAGCAGCAGAAGTCACAGCAGCACCAACTGAACGGAGAAAGATACATTTTGCTGCTTTTAAGAACTTCATTGAAACGGCAATGTGCCCTACACCGGGTGCCCACAGAGGAATGGGTTACCATTTTGTCTGGGAAATTGTCCGGCCGGGCCAGTGAAGCGTTCAGGGCCATCCCAGACAAGGATATTATGAACTATGGACTGGTAAAAGAAGCACTTTTGGCCAGGTATGCCGTCACACCAGAGGCATACCGAAGGCGGTTCCGAGAGATGAGCAAGCAGACTGGAGACTCATATACCGAGTGGGCATGCCGCCTTCACCGCACAGCATCCCACTGCTGCCACCACTTATGGGTCGTGTTCGTTTGCCTGATTGTGGAGTGTCGATAAGCTGTCTTGGGTGGAATGGAATATCGTGAACGGATTTAACCCCTGTCCCATTTGGGGTTTCGTTACACCCTGTAAACAGTCATTTCAGCAAAAAAAAAAATTCCTTTACAACTTCTTTATAAATTTTTCTTGGCTCATCATAGTCTTTTAAGTCACTGCGTTCTTGGCAGTCAAAAGTTCACCAAACTTGTGTGTGACTGTGTGTATGCAAGGCAGGCTTGAGCGGAATTCTGTTGGAAAAACCATCCGTTTTTTTTTTTCGACGGGAAAACCGCTCGTGTGTACAGGGCATTACATGAGATTGGAATTTCTGCCACCAAAAGGAAGCTTTGTCTTATAAACCATGCTATAAGATTCATTTCAGTACAGTGTTGCATGGCAGCGTGATTGTCAGCCAAACTATCAGAGAACTGAAAACTGAACAATGGCCTGGTAATGAAAGGGCAATCCAGGCTGGTTCTCCTGTGGTTAAAACCCCTCTATGGGAATGACATAAGAACTGAGTTTCTAAACTCACGGCAAATCTTAAAAGCACGAAACAAATAAAATCTGTTTATATTAATAACTAGTTGTCACTGTCTTTTGTCTGCCGGTGTCACTTGCCGATTCCAGGCACAGCGGTATTAAGGGCCGTCCTGTTTGTTCCCTTCACAAGCTGTGTTTTGAAATCCGTACTCTTGACAGTTTTTTCTCCATTTCCATTATCATTCTGACAATTACATTTTGCAGCTATTGTGGAGTCCTTAGAGTACCTGACAAATAGAAGGCTGTGACTACGAGGGGGAAAATTTGAAGAACTTTTTACAAATTGAATAGAAATAAAAAATACTAAAAAATAGAGGGAAAAAAATTGCGCTCTCTCCGTCACAATGGATCGTTCCCAAGTCTCCGGCATTCAAACGTAATCTCTCCTTCAGATTTGTTGCACAATCCACTTTAAAGACGCGGTTCTGGGAAATATAATACTTCTGGTGGTGAGGAAACCGTTTCTTCTACTTGATATTACCTATCCTATTTGATGTGATTATGGCATTTTCTTGTCATTTTCTCAGTCGCCATGCATAACGCTTGTTCAGATGGATACCGATAACATTACATTGCATATATTATATTTATATACCGTCTAGGCATAAGTGATTTTCAAGAGCAACTTTAGATATCTATAATAGGCAGGGAGCTGTCATCTCCGTGCTAATATTTATTTATTTTTTTCCACCTCAGAGAACTCAATCAGAAGACTTAATCAGTTTTGCGTTCATTCGCTGTCTCCATCTTAGTTCACATCATAGTAGGAAAATACTTCAAAGCTTTGCTTATTACATGCATATGCATAAATAAAAAGAGGCTATTTTAACCCAGAATAAAAAAAAAAAAATACAAAAGGTGCTTAAATTTCCAATTATTACACATTCCCCCGCCCCAACCCCCCCCCCCCAAGCCACTCCCCCCCACCCCACCCCCTCTCTCTCCGAACATCCATCCCACATCGTGTCTCCATTTGCTTATTGCCCTTCCTACTCTAATACCATCCTATCTACATATCTTTGTGGTAGCTTATATTTGACCCATTCCTGCCATTTCAATTTAAATTCTCCTTCCTCCCCCATAAACCTAAGCTGTTCAGTGTAATAGATATAATTTATTTTACAGAGCCAGTTCCTCACCGTTGGGCTCTTAGGGCTCTTTCACACATACGGACAAACGGTCCGTTTATTACAGGTCCGTTTACGGACTTGTAATGAAGCCCTATGGGATTGCAGACGTTAGCGGATGATGCATCCGCTAACGTCCGCAACCATCCACTTCCGCAAAGATCCGCTTTTGCGGACGGAAGAAAACCATATTTTTCTTCCATCCGGCGGAACGGATCGGATGAATACGGACACACTGTCCGTATTCATCCGATTCCCCATAGGGGAGAGCAGAGGAGAGACAGGGCGGTCTCTGCACAGTGTGCGGGGACCGCCCTGTCCGCCGACAGCTCAGCGGGGATTTACAGAGGAATCCCTGCTGAGCCAAACGGGCTAACAAAGCGGATCAATTACGGATCCGCTCCGTGTGAAAGAGCCCTTAGGATCCATCCACTGTCTGGGGATCAAACCCTTTGCTACATTAAAGCAGAGTTCCAACCACAATTAGCATTTTTTAAATGTATGTCCTTTCATCCTGCGTTTTTATAATATAAATCTGGTCACTTACTATTTTACAATCCGCCGCCAATCCGCATAGATATTCAAAAAAGATCGTTTATAAAACTATATCTACACCGTTGTCATTTTGCTTGTGGGCATTGTGAAGCCTACAGGCACTTACTTCCTGGAAGTCTTGGATGGGGAATTATAATTGGACAGCGCACTGCATCCTGGGAAATGATGACACACATTTCCCAGGAGCATTAGAGGGAGATGATGTCAGAATCCTAGGTGGTTTCAAAGGCAGATTTCGTGGGACCGCATAGCAACAGGCATTTCCAGATGGGAAAAAAAAAAAAATCCTTTTTTTTTTCTTTTTTAGTCGTAAGCTACAGTTTAAAGCAAAATAGTTTTTTTGATGGAACCTCCACTTTAAGGATATGGGGAAGCAAGGTTCTCATATAATGTTTAATAGGCATTTTTGTCCCATGAAACAAGCAAACCCATGGGTCAACAGGTATATTATTTCCTGTAATTTCCTTGATTACAGCTATAACTTTATTCCAATATGTTTTAATTTTTGGACACGTCCACCATAGGTGTGCTATATTTCCGGGTTCCACACAACCCCTCCAGCAAAATTTGGAGGTCTCCCTTCGATAGTGATGTGCTATATCCAGGGTTATGTACCAGCGTGCTAGACATTTGAAATTAATTTCTGTCAACCCGCAATTGGTTGATGTGATATGCACCATCTTTAATATTTTCCCAACATCTATCTCAGTTTCACCTGTATCCAACTCCTCAACCCATCTTTTAATATACAAAGGTGGACCCAAGTTTTTTAAACCGTCAGTATTTTATAGATCGGGGAGATCCTTCCCCTTCCGTTCGGCGCCAAACACAGACGCTCTAATGGGAGCAAAAATTAAAACCATTTATAATTTTCACTCCACTTCACAATTATGTGTCACGTTGTGTTGGTCTATCACATAAAATCCCAATAAAATACATTTACACTGGGGCGTTTTTCAGGCGCTTTGGTGTAAAGCGCCTGATAGAAGCCTCATCTGCAATCCCAATGTGAAATCCCGAGTGCTTTCAGAGCCCTTTCACACTGCCAGCGCCCCAAAAAACTCTGGTAAAGCTCCGCTAAGACCCCTTTCACACTGGGGTGTTTTTCAGAAGATTTGGCGTTAAAAAAAACACCTCAATGGGAAGGGGCGCTTTAGGAGCGGTGTATTGACGCTCTGCCAGAGCAGCGCCTCAGTGTGAAAGCACTCGGGCTTTCACATTGGGATTGCGGTTGAGGCTTCATTTAGGCGCTTTACATGCACTTTTTTTTAACGCGAAGACCCCTTTCACACTGTGGCGTTTTTCAGGCACTTTAGTGTGAAAGCACCCGGGCTATTACATTGGGATTGCAGATGCAGCTTCTTTCAGGCACCTTACAGGCACTTTTATTAACGCTAAAACGCCTGAAAAACGCCCAGTGTGAAAGGGGTCTAAATTCAAGCTGTGGGCACCCCTGTTGACACCACCCTGCTCAGAAAAAGTCAATTGCTCAAATAAACATTTTTTGGAGGAACCAGGTGGAAAATTGTTTGCCAAATGCAGGCACCGTTTGGGTATTCTGACAGGAGCTAGACCTGGCTGCCGGTGTTCTATTGAGAAATGCCTCCCGTAGAAAAATGCCCCCAATGAGTCTGCGCATGTGCAGTATCAAACGTCACTCCAGCTGATATGTTGATCAGCTGGCGTGACGTAAACACAGTGCATGTGCAGATCATCAGAGGCATTTTTCGATGGGAGACAGCGTGACAAATGTGCTATCTCCATTACAAACACTACTTTAACCGAAGGTGCGCTCCCGTCTCATACTTTATTCTGAGCATGCGCGGGTTTCTAAGCATACACACGAACGTGTTTCTTGTCGAAAACCAGCCCGACAAGGAACACGGCGAGGAAATTGAGACTCCTGTCGTGGAAAAAGAGAACTTGTTCTGTTTTTTCCTCGTCAAGTTCCTCAACAGTTTTCTCGATGAAAAGCATACACACGACCGTTTTCCTCGGCAAAAAAGCTCTGCCACCAAGTTTCTTGATGGATTCTGTCGAGGAAAACGGTCGTGTGTACGAGGCCTGACTCTTTTTTCACAGCTGACCTGTGCATTTTGGAGAAAGGGTGAAATGGAGAAATTAGGGTGGCACTGGGGTAGATTCAGGAAGCTTTTAGGGCGGCGCATCTCCAGATACGCTACCGTAATTTCAAATCTGCGCCGGCGTATCGTTCCGACGATTCTCAAAGGCAGATACGCTGAAAAAATAGGCTTCCTTCGTCGACGTAACTTGAATGTGGCGGAGTAGAATTTTGTGCACTATTACGTTGGCCGCTAGGGGCGCTTCCGTTGTTTTCAGCGTAGAATGTGCAAATTACCTAGATACGCCGATTCACAAACGTACGTACGGCCGGCGCAATTTATTTACGTCGTTTACGTTAGGCTTTTTCGGCGTAAGGTTGCTCTTGCTATTAGGTGGCGCAGCCAATGTTAAGTATGGACGTCGTTGCCGCTTCGAAATTTGAATTTATTACGTCGTTTGCGTAAGTCGTTTGCGAATAGGGCTGGAAGTAATTTACGTTCACGTCTAAAGCAATGACGTTTTGCGTCGGAATTTCGAGCATTGCGCACTGGGATTTTTTCACGAACGGCGCATGCGCCGTTCGTAAAAAAACGTAAAATACGCGGGGTCAACCTAATTTAAATAAAACACGCCCCCTCAACATCATTTGAATGGCGCGCGCTTACGCCGGCCCCATTTACGATACGCCGCCGTAAGTTAGGAGGCAAGTGCTTTGTGAATACAGCACTTGCCTCTCAAACTTACAGCGGCGCAGTGTAAATACGACGTAAGAAGGGGCGCAGCTACCTGAATCCAGCCCACTGTGTTTAGTATGACTTCACTATCCCCCCAACACCCCCATCCGGTTTGGGATTTGTCAGACCCCATTATGATCACACAGTAGACTAATACTATCAAATATAATAAATGACTATACATCAAATAAATGTTTTACCTGCCACCAAGGGCTAATGGCAGCTAGAAGAGAGCTAGTAATGGACCTGGGTCTAGTGGTAGGGAAACTGCTCTTTCTTTCCTTGAGGGAACCATACACCTTCTGGCAAGAGTTGGTTTCCGACAGGTTGGTATTGGTTGGATAAACAGGCAGTCATCTCCTTGTGCCCGCCATCTTGCCAGTCCATAAAGCCACTCTTCCTTCATTACTTTTGTTGACTTGCTGTCACAAACATTAGTAAATGACTTTACATGCTTTGTCAACCAGCAAGCTCTAATCCTATCCATTTAAATTTCATCGTAGGCCTCTCGCCATTAGTGCTTCACCTCCAGGCTCATTTTCCAATGTTTTCTAGCCTATTTTCATTTGGGGGTTTAATCGATAACCTGTGCACTGCCAGCCTTGAGAGATCTGTCATCGAAGTTTCAATTAATCTTCTTTGAAAGCTTCATCTTAAAATAGAGATCTGCTCTTCTATGAGTGATGCTTTTCTTCCTCTTCTGCAAACCGTTAGTGCAGATTTGATAGAGCACAATAGCTGCTATCATGCCCTTATAGGCACTCCACTCAATGGCTTTCCAGGAGTGAATAGAAAGCTAAGCTGATAGCACAATGTTAAGTGATTTACTGAGGACACAAGAAACATAAATAAAGGGTCGGTGTCTGTTCAGCTGAGCTTGTGATATTAAACTGGTATTGTGTCAAAAAAGGGGACTAGAGATTTTTGTTGTATAAATAATATGTAATTAAAAAAAAATCTGCAATTATGAAAAAATAGTGCTTGATTTTGACCAATCGGGACAGAGTTTATACTGTATACAGCTTTATACTACTGTAGTCACCCTGTACTTTTTTGAGTTTCTAGATTTATCTTTCCTGAGTGATAACTAATCTGGAACAATTGCTGGCTGCTCATTTGGTCACTCCCTTATATTCCAGTGTGGTTGTGGAACCCTACTATCGTCACTGGGTGTCATTGACGCCTAGGGCTAAAGTTATGGGGCTTGGCAGATCTTTTGCTACTGAGCCTTTGTTGCTGAGCCTTTATGTCCCTTCTGTCTCCCACTAGTAGTCCTCCTACAGTGGTGCATGCTGGGAGTGGTTATAAAAGCTCAGAGAGTGGTGTGGTGAGCTCTCTGTCCTCCGGGCCTCGGCTTAGGGAGGATGTGTTCAGAGCTTGTGCTGTGTAGGCATGAGCCCTATGGGCTCAAAACAGGTTTAGCTGAGTGGACCTATCCTGCACATTTAAGGCCGGGTTCACACCCATGTGAATTGGTTGCAGCTTAAACCTCATCCAATTCGCATAACATTATAAAATACATTGATTTCAATGAGGCTTTGCCCAAAAAACCTGTGCGTTTTCTAGGCATTGCGGTGTGGCTCAGGTGCGAATTTAGGCCCATTATCTTCTATGGGCACATATCTGACGTCACCGCGTTTACGTGTGAGCCGGGTTCACGCTCCTACAAGCCGGCCGGCTGCTGTTTTTTTATGCTGTTTTACTACGAGATTTCTGTAATGAATGAATGAATGAATGAAAAACTTATAAAGCGTGGCGCATGCGAACTGAATCGCTTCTGGGCGCTAGTTGTTCGTGTCTCATGACATCAAAAGAGCAGAGTTTTGATCCGTCTTCTGAAAGTCAGGTGGTTTTCCTCCAACCGAATGCTGGTTGGTAAAGCGTTCCATAGTCTAGGACCCTGAAAAGCAAACCTTCTTTCTCCTTTGGACTTGTATTTGGTTTTTGGTACCCTAACCAGATTTTGGTCGGTGGATCGCAGAACGCGGTTCGAATTGTGAGGTTCTATCTTGTAAGTGCACACAATCTATTTTACTTATTAAATCCCAAACGTTTTTACACTATGTGAGTTTCCCCTGATTCCTTTACATATTCCGGAGTACTGTCATCTGGTGACCATTGGGATAGTGATTAACTACTTGTTTTGACTGCACTGGACGGAAGCTTGATTGCACCCTCGCTGTGGATGGTGGATGTCATTATATTTACGCTGTATCTGATCTCTATGAGATCTTTGACTCTGGTAAGGGTCAGTGTTTTCTGTTGGTGGAGGTCTTCTGTTCGTCAATAATCACATCGCATGTGGATTTGCTTCACACTTGGGACTCACTATCTCTTGTTGTGTCTACTAATGGACTGTGCTTATTTTTCACTTTTTCAATTTTTATACTTTGGGCCAGGTTCACGTAGAATTGCGGCGGCGTAACGTATCGTAGATACGTTACACCGCCGCAAGTTTTCATCGCAAGTGCCTGATTCACAAAGCACTTGCGTGAAAACTTACGCCGGCGGCCTCCGGCGTAAGCCGCGTAATTCAAAGGGGCGTGTGCCATTTAAATTAGGCGCGCTCCCGCGCCGGACCTACTGCGAATGCTCCGTTTTGAAATTCCCGCCGTGCTTTGCGCGAAGTGACAACAATTTTCCGAACGGCGACGTGCGTAGCGTACTTTCGTATTCCCGGACGTCTTACGCAAGAAAATCATTTTTTTAAATTCGACGCGGGAACGACGGCCATACTTTAACATGGGCTGTGTAAAGTTAGGGCAGCTAAAACGACGACTAATTTTGCGACGGGAAACTAGACTAGCAACGACGTAACGAACGCGAAAAACCGTCGTGGATCGCCGTAACTACTTATTTGCATACCCGACGCTGGTTTACGACGCAAACTCCCCCCAGCGGCGGCCGAGGTATTGCATCCTAAGATCCGACAGTGTAATTCAATTACACCTGTCGGATCTTAGGGCTAACTATGCGTAACTGATTCTATGAATCAGTCGCATAGTTAGGACGACCCTAAAACAGAGATACGACGGCGTATCAGGAGACACGCCGTCGTATCTCTTTTGTGAATCTGGCCCTTTGTGCTTATATTCCTATATGCTCATCTGGGTTCAATCTTTTCGGTAAGCCTCAAGACATATGGTGGTGGATCTCCTATCAATTCTTCCTTATCAGTCACAATTAGAATGTGTTTATTCACCTAAGAATTGGACTATTTATAGACTTTGCTTGCACATATAGGCCCAGATTCTCAAAAGAGATACGACGGCGCATCTCCAGATACGCCGTCGTATCTCTGCCTAGCGCCGTCGTATCAATGCGACTGATTCTTATAATCAGTTACGCATAGATATTCATTAGATCCGACAGGCGTAAGTCTCTTACGCTGTCGGATCTTAAATGCAATTTTTTTTTTTGCCCGCTAGGTGGTGCTTCCGTCGATTTCCCTATCGAGTATGCAAATTAGCTAGATACGCGAATTCCCGAACGTACGTGCGGCCGACGCAGTAAAGTTACGACGTTTACGTTACGCTTTTCCCGGCGTAAAGTTGCCACTGGGTCTATGAGGCGCAGCCAATGTTAAGTATGGCCGTCGTTCCCGCGTCGAAAATTTTAAAATGTACGTTGTTTGCGTAAGTCATTCGTGAATGGGGCTGGACATCATTTACGTTCACGTGCGACGTCATTTGGAGCAATGCACACTGGGATATTTTAGGGGCGGTGCAGTTCATTCGGCGCGGGGACGCGCTTCATTTAAATGAAACACGCCCCCTACCCGCCGAATTTGAATTCCGCTGGGTGATTAACGATACGCCGCCGCAACTTAACAGACAAGTGCTTTGTGAATAAAGCACTTGCCTGAAAAACTTGCGGCGGCGTAACGTAAATGAGATACATTACTCCCGCACAGAGATATGCCGATCTCTGTGAATCTGCCCCTTAGTCTCTTTACGAGTCTTTTCACTACGGTGGTTACATGTGGTGATGATTATTACTACTTAATATAATTTCTGGTATCTGTTATTGGATATTTTTGTTATACAATTACTTCTTTATATGCAAGGAAAAATCAGCTCTTTGGAGATACTGTCCCATCAATGCCGTACCTAATAGACATATGTGCAGAAGAATTAAGGGGTCGACCGTGAGGCGACTATGCAGTTCTCCATTGTGTGGATTTGGTAGCAGTATAGCCAGGTGAGTATAAAGCTTACTGAACACATTACAATCTGACTTTAAGACTTATTTTAGATCTACCAACAACTATGGAGTGCAAGGGTCTCCCTGATTGGATACAAATCGATAGGGTAATTTAGGTAGGTCTACAAATTAAATAATTTTGTTAAATCTAAATTACACAGGTATATTGCAGTTTAGACCATATGAAATCTCTATGGATCTCAACTTGTGGGCAGGGTAGGGGTTGTGTAATGGTAGTCACATCCTCTATATTTTCTTCCTCGTTGGGTGCCAAATAACGGTCACTTTACAAATAGGGTACCTAGAACAGATGACTGGTCTCTCTCTCTTAATGGTCTATATAGCATGATTTTTCTTATAACAAAAAGTAAAAAATATTGATTTTTTTTTCAAAAATGTCGCTCTATTTTTGGATATAGCGCAAAAAATAAAAATCGCAGAGGCTATCAAATACCACCAAAAGAAATCTCTATTTGCCCTCTCCACCTGTCCATTGTATCACAGCTGCCTTACTTCCAGTAACGGTATGGAGCCCCGCCATGTACCTAGCGCTGACTCTATGTGTGCACTTCCCTTAACTCTTCTGTATCTTTGTACAGGATGAGGGCCTCAGCAGTACAGATCTGCTTCCATTGCTATGGGAGATGGATCGCTGCAGAAGGAGTGCCGACAACATCTTCCTCGCTGCAAGAGGCTATCTCATCTGTCACATGTACACACTACGACAGGCTGCTAGAGGCACATTTGTTATCCTTGGTAACTACTGGATATTCACTCCGTATTAACTATATGCTTAGTTACCCAAACTGTGGACTATATGTGCCAGCTACTTGCATTATAATCCTTTATTAGACCGGGCAAAGGCAAACTTTCAAAAGCTTTACTTACATATTTAGCATTGTGACATTTACAGGTAACAACATAAAATGCAGTCTTGTCCTAACATCTCTAGTCCCTAACTAAGGCTTGGGGCTGCCCCTAGCATACCTGCATAGGATGAAAGTCCATTCTTGTTAGAGTTCATAGTAGGTTTCTTTAGGAGGAACTGCATGTTCTAACAGTCTCCCCTAAAAGCTGGAACTCCGATCCCAACATTGTACAGATTAGGTGACGGGCACTCTATTTCCCAAAGACAACGGGCTAGATTCAGGTAGGGGCGCGCAATGTTACGGCGGCGTAGCGTATCGTATTTACGCTACGCCGCCGTAAGTTAGAGAGGCAAGTGCTGTATTCACAAAGCACTTGCCTTTTAAGTTACGGCGGCTTAGCGTAAATGGGGCCGGCGTAAGAGCGCGTAATTCAAATGTGGATGAGGGGGCGTGTTTTATGTTAATTCTTGGTGACCCGACGTGATTGACGTGCGCCGTCCGTGTACATATCCCAGTGTGCATTGCTCCAAAGTACTCCGCAAGGATGTATTGGTTTCGGTGTGAACGGAAATTACGTCCAGCCCTATTCGCGAACGACTTACGCAAACAACGTAAAAAATTCAAATTTCGACGCGGGAACGACGGCCATACTTAACATTGCGTGCGCCTCCTAATAGCAGGAGTAACCTTACGCCGAAAAAGCCTAACGTAAACGACGTAAAAAAAAAGCGCCGGGCGTACGTAAATTTGTGAATGGGCGTATCTAGGTCATTTGCATATTCTACGCCAAAAACGACGGAAGCGCCACCTAGTGGCCAGCGTAAATATGCACCCTAAGATACGATGGTGCAAGAGCCTTACGCCAGTCGGATCTTAGGCTAATGTCGGCGTATCTTGCTTTCTGAATACAGAAAAAAGATACGCCGGCGCAGCTTTGAATTTACGCGGCGTATCTATAGATACGCCGGCGTAATTCATTTCTGAATCTAGCCCAACCTCTGTAAATGATGCTGAGCACGTGCACTCAATTTCTTTCTGAGTGGAACCTGTCCTGTATGGTCTTGGCCACGGTACTGCAGCTCAGTTTCAAGGTCTTGGCAATCTTCTTAAAGCCCAGGCCATCCTTATGTAGAGCAATAATTATTTTTCTCAGATCCTCAGAGAGTTCTTTGCCATGAGGTGCCATGTTGAATTTCCAGTGACCAGTATGAGAGAGTGAGAGCAATGACACACAATTTAACACACCTACTCCCCATTCACACCTGAGACCTTGTAGCACTAATAAGTCACATGACAGCAGGAGGGAAAATGGCTAATTGAGCCAAATTTCGACATTTTAATTTACGGGTGTACTCACTTTTGTTGCCAGCAGTTTAGACATTAATGGCTGTGTTGAGTTATTTTGAGGGGACAGCAAATTTACACTGTTATACAAGCTGTACACTCACCAGGGCCGATCCTAGGGTCACAGCTGCCTGGGTGCAGAAATATTTCTGGTGCCCCCCACATGGGCGTCGTAATTTTTCCAACTCCTCCCCTTTACAAATGTTTCTATGGCAATGACTCAACCACAGAGATGCTCCCCCACAAAGTCTTCATTAATCTGGGATCCTTACGTGATCTCTTAACAATAAACAAAATACAGGAAGAGAAGCAGAGTACTTTACTGGGATCTGGAGGGGGGCCTCTAATGGACACAGAGAGGGCTTCTGTTAGAGGGTCTGTTAGATGTTCGGCCCCCACCTCTGCAGGCGCCTGGGTGCAATGCACCCTGTGCACCCTGCCTAGGATCGGCCCTGACACTCACTACTTTACATTGTAGCAAAGTGTCATTTCTTCAGTGTTCTCACAAAAATTTCAGTGGTTTACTCACTGCTATTTATAATGGAGAAGAAGTCCTGATATAGACAGCTAATCTTACTTAACCGCTTCCCGACCGCCGCATGTAGATATACGTCGGCAGAATGGCACATACAGGCACATTGGCGTACCTGTACGTCCCTGCCTAGACGTGGGTAGGGGGTCCGATCGGGACCCCCCCCCCGCTACACGCGGCGGTCGGATTCCCTCGGGGGGGCGATCCGGGATGACGGCGCGGCTATTCGTTTATAGCCGCTTAATCGCGATCGCTCCCCGGAGCTGAAGAACGGGGAGAGCCGTATGTAAACACGGCTTCCCCGTGCTTCACTATGGCGCTGCATCGATCGAGTGATCCCTTTTATAGGGAGACTCGATCGATGACGTCAGTCCTACAGCCACACCCCCCTACAGTTGTAAACACACACTAGGTGAAACACAACTCCTACAGCGCCCCCTGTGGTTAACTCCCAAACTGCAACTGTCATTTTCACAATAAACAATGCAATTTAAATGCATTTTTTGCTGTGAAAATGACAATGGTCCCAAAAATGTGTCAAAATTGTCGGAAGTGTCCGCCATAATGTCGCAGTCACGAAAAAAATCGCTGATCGCCGCCATTAGTAGTAAAAAAAAAATAATAAATAAAAATGCAATAAAACTATCCCCTATTTTGTAAACGCTATAAATTTTGCGCAAACCAATCGATAAACGCTTGTTGCGATTTTTTTTACCAAAAATAGGTAGAAGAATACGTATCGGCCTAAACTGAGAAAAAAAATATTTTTATATATGTTTTTGGGGGATATTTATTATAGCAAAAAGTAAAAAAATATTGCATTTTTTTCAAAATTGTCGCTCTATTTTTGTTTATAGCGCAAAAAATAAAAACCGCAGAGGTGATCAAATACCACCAAAAGAAAGCTCTATTTGTGGGGAAAAAAGGACGCCAATTTTGTTTGGGAGCCACGTCGCACGACCGTGCAATTGTCTGTTGAAGCGACGCAGTGCCGAATTGTAAAAACCCCTTGGGTCATGTAGCAGCATATTGGTCCGGTCCTTAAGTGGTTAAAAAACAAAACAAAAAAAACGATATCACTTTATGAAGACCCAAAATGATATACATTTTGCAAAACAGACATAAATACACCAAAACAATCCATAAATCTACAAATGAATATACAGCTTTTATGATCATTTATACAGAAGCCCACACAACCAGTTTATCTATTTTACTTGTCTTAAACATTTTACTTTAGCCGATTTGGGGTTGGGTCCTCTAGTAGGTTTAGGACCAGCCTGACACAGAATTCTGCCATAAAACAGATTTGAAGCCTGCAGAACTTCTGTACAAAGTCATTCAATTATTCTCCAAGGAGAAATAAAATACAAAGTAAAATGTGTTTATGCCCATGACACTTCCCTCCAGCACAAGAGTATTCAGGTCAATACATTGATTGCTCCTATGTTGACTTGTTGTGTAAGCTCTTATGTAGGGTAGATGTAGCTTCTGGCATCTCAGCAACCTCCATGTCCTTCATAGTTGGTAGGCAGTGTTCGCCCACAGCGTAAGTACAATCGTTCACACTATTACTATTATGGTAGTATAATATTCTTATACAATAAAATTTAATAACAATAATATAATATTAATTATCCACTTAACCCCCGGACCATTATGCTGGTCAAAGACCAAAGCACTTTTTGCGATTCGGCACTGCGTCGCTTTAACTGACAATTGCAAGGGCGTGTGACGTGGCTCCAGCGGCGATTCAGTTTGCATGTGTTGCGCTTTACAAGTCTCTCTCTCTCTCTCTCTCTCTCTCTCTCTCTCCAAAACAAAATTGGCGTCCTTTCTTCCCGACAAATAGAGCTTTCTTTTGGTGGTATTTGATCACCTCTGCGGTTTTTAGTTTTTGCGCTATAAACAAAAAAAGAGCGACAATTTTGAAAAAAAAAAATATTTTTTACTTTTTACCATAATAAATATCCCCCAAAAATATATATATATAAAAAAAAATTTCCTCAGTTTAGGCCGATACGTATTCTTCTACATATTTTTCGTAATTTTTTTTTTGCAATAAGCGTTTGATTGGTTTGCGCAAAAGTTATAGCGTTTACAAAATAGTGGGTAGTTTTATGGCATTTTTATTAATACATTTTCTTTACTAGTAATGGGGGCGATCATCGATTTTTTTTTTCTGTACTGCGACACCTCGGACACTTTTGACAAATTTTTGGGACCATTGGCATTTTTTTAGCGATCAGTGCTATAAAAATGCATTGATTACTATAAAAATGCCACTGGCAGGGAAGGGGTTAACACTAGGGGGCGGGATAGGGGTTAAGTATGTTCCCTGGGTGTGTTCTAACTGTAGGGGGGGTGGACTCACTAGGGGAAATGATTGATCGCTGTTCATACATTGTATGAATAGACGGTCAGGCATTTCTCCCCTGACAGGACCGGGAGCTGTGTGTTTACACACACAGCTCCCTGTCCCCGCTCTGTGACGAGCGATCGCGAGTGCCCGGCGGTGATCGCAACCGCCGGGCACGCGCGGGAGTCAGGAGCGAGCGGGGGGCACGCGTGCGCCCCTATTGGCTGCTGGGAGAGATGACGTAGATCTACGTGATCTCGCCCAGCAGAGCCGACCTGCCGCCGTAAAACTACGGCAGCTGGTCGGCAAGCAGTTAAATATTCATATAATATATACAAATATAGAATGAAAATGTTGACTCTTCAGGAAAAAAAAGCATACAGTACTTACATAACTGGGATATTCACAACCCTTCAAACATAAAAACTCAAATTTCCCAATTTTCGTGAATTCAGAAGTGCAAAAATTAATTTTAATAAAAAAAATTGTGAGTTTGGATTTCCAAATTGCTTTTGGGAGAAAGGGACCAAAGCCTGCTCCAAAGGCTGTTTCTGCCTTATATATGCTTTTGCGGTTGCCCAAGAACCCTTTGGGCTCTATCAGACGGGCAGACGGGCGACTGTAAAAACAGGAGCTGCAGTTCTACTGTCCCCCCGGATGCCCTGTCACAATATAGCCAGAGAGGGCTGTGCACATGCCGTGGCCAAGGCATTTTTTAACTTGGGATGCAGATTTTGACAAGCGCCACTGGGATGAAGAGTTTGACAAGCGACCCATTGAATTCAAGGGGGAAGCGCAATGCACTCGATTGCAGTGCAGTTGTGTAGCATTACAGGGTTAAATGAGGCAGTAATGAGGGGATAAAATGCCTCCTGTCAAACGCTCATTGAAAAGTGATATGAACTTGCATGGCTCTTCAGAGGGCACCACACTCAACCACAAGTATGAAAGAGTCATTAGGTGCCACAAGGCCACACCCTTCTATCTTAGTATTTTGGAGCCTGGTTCAGATTCCAGTTGACTTCCATGGGACTTCCAGTTTGCACTTTGCAGAGGTTTACATTTGTTTTATAAAGTGCAGCCAAACTACAACTGATCACATTTTAACAAGTTAGCTCATCTCTACTGGGGATGGGTGTGGGGAGGACAACTGCTTCCATCTCTCTGCTTATGATCTGCTGTGGGGGAATGGCAAAAAGGGGTGCAACTGAATTTTTTTAATACAGAAGATGAAATGTTCTTGGAGCAGTCTAAGGCCCCATGCACACGAGAAGCAATTACAAACACCTCTAAACTCACGTTTTCAAAGGCAAAAACCGGCGTTTAAAACGCCCGTTTTTGCCACGAATTGCGCTGCGTTTTGCCGCGTTTAGCGGCGTTTTACCACGTTTGCGGCTGTCAGAGTTTATCTCAAAGACATTGTAGACCCTCCCAAAGCTTTGAAACGCAAAAAAAAAAGCTTCTGAACCCAAAATTTTGCGTCTGAAAAAACGGACATAAACCCAACTGCTTTAAAACACCAAAAAACGTGATTGTGTGCATGGACACATAGGATAACATTAAATGTGTTCAGGGGCAGTTATAAAAAATGCCCAAATGCCTCTGAACTCGAGTTTAGCAGCGTCTCGTGTACATGGGGCCTAACAATGATTGTTTATAGCGGAACTAAACTTACCTTGAATGTTCTCTTTGAAGTTCAGCCTGGACAATAAAGCATATCTAAAGCAAAATGTGTTTGTTTTCTTTATTTTGCACAGTAGAGAAGGGTTAAAATCCTTGTTAGCTCTACTGTAAGTGAGGGAGATCCCATCTTAGACAGTGAAATAGGTGTTTGTCAAAGTGGCATCGGGCCCACCACCCCTGGGCCTATGTCCCCAACCTCTCCCTTTCTACCCTCTTCCCCTTCCCCTCCCCTGCTATGTTACTTCTATCTTTTTTCTTCTTTTTTTTCCCAGAATCATCAGGTTATTTTTGTTTTTTATGTATCTACTGTTTTGTTTGTTTTTTTCCTTTTCCCGACCCAACCTTGGCCGGTGCTCGGGCAGTTCACTGGAGTCTCTGATTTTAGGGCTGCTGTGATCTTACCAGGGGCGGACAGACCAGTCGGGCACTGCCCAAGGGCCACATGCCACTAGGGGGCCCCATCAGGGTTGCCAGCCTCAGTAAAACCAGGAACAGTATGTAAAAATCTCTTTTTTTTTTTTTACATCTGTCCCTGTAATGTCCCTTATTGGTCTAAAAATCCTAAGATTTTTAGCTGCCCCGCCTCTCCGGTACCTATTCTGTGTGTATGTATACTGTGTATGCATACTGTATGTGTGTGTGTGTGTGTATACTGTGTGGCCCCATAATCTATTGCCTGGGGGCCCCATAATCTCCTATTGCCTGGGGGGCCCCATAATCTCCTATTGCCTGGGGGGCCATATAATCTCCTATTGCCCGGGGGGCCCCATAATCTCCTATTGCCCAGGGGCCCCATGAGTTGTCAGTCCGCCCCTGGACCTTACCTACCCTGGGATTCATGATGCCTGAGGTATGTGCCTTACAATGTCACAAGACAAAGATATCACATATTATATTAATATACGGATAGATGTTTGTCATGTTAGACATAAAACAGGCCGTTATCAAGGAAGTTACTCATGTCCGTTTTTGTTATGATTGCCACTGAACTGTACCATCCTTGACTTGTTTCTGAAAACAATAAAAAAATAATATTTGAAATAGGTGTTTGTAATGGAACTGATTCCCCAGACTCTGCTTGAGTGCTTACATCTGTATACCGCCTCATCCAGTCTGAACATCAAAGATCCGATATTATAGCCGATCGTACAAGACTAGCCGACAATAGCTTGTATTCTTTCTGCGGTTGTCTCCCCAAAAACACCATTCGCACTTCGTACTGCGACCAGTATCTTTCCTGGAAGGAGGAGAGAATTTTTCCCTGGTGTCCCTGCTTACGGACTAGCGTTTCCTTCCAGAGTTCACATCGGACAGAATCATACCATCCCAGCAAGACCTTCTCTGATACTAGTCCCCTGTGCTGTATCTGCATCTTTCGCAAACTCCTTCCGAATTCCTCTTCCATTGCGGCTGGTATCTGTATCTCTCCTCTTCTGCTATCCAGACCTTGGATCCTGTTGAGGTTTGGATGTCCCAGACTGTAGGAAGCATCCCACTGCAGCCAGCAATGTTGCCTTTTTTTTTGTTATGGATAGAGTGGAGTGGGATTAGAACACCTGTCAGTTTTTATTTCCCCAGGACGACAGGTGATGAAACAAAATGTTGGGAAGCAACGTGCTGACCTCACCGCATACACGCAGGTCCCGGAGTGGCGGGCTGCAATCAAGAGCCGGCCGGCTCTGTATTTTATGACTATTTTTAATCATCAAAATTGTAAGTGCATTACCATTTGTTTACATATTAAAACCACCTAAGATTTTACACTATGGAGGCTTTTCTTTCTCTATGGGAATTTACTTGCGATATACATCTCTGAGGGATATCACAAGGGAAGACGCTGTGACCACTGCTCTACATCTGAAAGTCCCAGGCTGGGTATTAAGCCAGAAGCACGTTTGATCTCTTGTAACGGGAGATCATTAGGAATCGATAAGCAGCAGTGTGTGTAGAGGTGGAAGTCAAATCCCTTTTCTCAGTTTCTCACCACTCTCACCTGGGGTGTCAGCGTGTGTCATCTTCACATCTAAAATTGTATATCATCTTGTATGGACTTAATAGAGTATCATTTATATCATCCTATTTTTGTGTTAATTATAATTCAAGTTCGAAAATAGTCACATTATATGCAGTATATATCATTTAATAATTTTGCACAGAGTCACTTTATTTGAATGTCTAGCGCAATTTAGTATTGGAAGTCGTTTTTATTGCGGTCTGTGTCCCTGTTAACCACTTAAGAACCGGACCAAAATGCAGGTAAAGGACCCGGGCAGTTTTTGCGATTCAGCACTGCGTCGATTTAACTGACAATTGCGCGGTCGTGTGACGTGGCTCCCAAACAAAATTGGCGTCCTTTTTTTCCCACAAATAGAGCTTTCTTTTGGTGGTATTTGATCACCTCTGCGGTTTTTATTTTTTGCGCTATAAACAAAAATAGAGCGACAATTCTGAAAAAAAATGCAATATTTTTTCCTTTTTGCTATAATAAATATCCCCCAAAAATATATAAAAAAACTTATTTTTTCCTCAGTTTAGGCCGATACGTATTCTTCTACCAATTTTTGTTAAAAAAAAATCACAATAAGCGTTTATCGATTGGTTTGCGCAAAATGTATAGTGTTTACAAAATAGGGGATAGTGTTCTTGAATTTTTATTAAGAATATTTTTTTTACTACTAATGGCAGCGATCAGCGATTTTTTTCATGACCGCGACATTATGGCGGACACATCGGACAATTTTGACACATTTTTGGGACAATTGTCATTTTCACAGCAAAAAAATCTATAAAAATGCATTGTTTACTGTGAAAATGACAATTGCAGTTTGGGAGTTAACCACTAGGGGGCGCTGAAGTGGTTAAGTGTGACCTCATATGTGTTTCTAACTGTAGGGGGGCGGGGCTGGACGCGTGACATCATTGATCGTGCTTCCCTATATCAGGGAACACACGATCAATGACAGCGCCACAGTGAAGAACAGGGAAGCTGTGTTTACACACAGCTCTCCTCGTTCTTCAGCTCCCGGGACCGATCGCGGGTCTCCAGCGGCAATCGGGTCTGCGGCTCCCGCGGCCGCGGTCACGGAGCTTCGAACCGAGTCGTGGGTGCGCGCCCGCGACCCACGGCTGGGCACTTAAAAAGGACGTACAGGTATGTGCTTGTGCCCAGCCGTGCCATTCTGCCGACGTATATGTGCAGGAGGCGGTCCTTAAGTGGTTAAGGAGGTTCTCCTTCTTTATTTGTCCTATTTACCATAATCATTGAAAGTGAAAGAAAATCCCAAATTTTGGGTTGTCTCCATAAACATAATAAAGGGGAAATCTTTCCATGGGGACACTAGTCCTGGACCCCAAGGAGATCCCTTAATTTGCATGGATTTCTTCTCACTTCCTGGTTGACAACATAGATTGTTTAAATTTCACGTTACTAGAGTAATGCCGCGTACACACGATCGGAATTTCCAATGAAAAAGGTCAGATGGAATTCCGATTTTTTTCTCCGTCTGTGTTTAGAAATAGAACATATTTTATTTTTTTCCGAAGGAAAAAAAACTGATAGGAAATTTCTATCGTCCGTGTGCAACTCCAACAGAGGAAAAACCCACGCATGCTCAGAATCAAGTCGACGCATGTTTGGAAGCATTGAACTTCTCTTTTTCTCAGCTGATTGTAGTGTTTTACGTCACTACGTTTTGGACGGTCGGAATTTGGTCTGACAGTGTGTATGCAAGACAGCTTGAACGGAATTCCGACAAAAAATTCCATCGGATTTTAGGTCATCTGAAATTCCGATCGTGTGTAAGGGGCATTATTCTTCCTCTCTAGCAACTCTTCTTTTTTATTGCAGGAAAATAATGGTTTCCAAGCAAAAGCAGTTTAGGCATGATTAGGCATGTGCAAAAGGGAAAATTTCGTTTCGTTTCGTTTTAATTCGTTATTTAATTAATTTCGTTAAGTTAGGTTCGTTACATGTGTTAAATTCGTTTTCGGAACTCGTTCGTTTTCGACCGAATTTCGAAAAATCCGGTCGAATTCGAAAGTATTTCGACCGGATTTGACAACAAATAGTCTCTTTTCGATCGGAATTCGAAAAAAAAAAAATCGAATTCCAAATCGAAAACCCGCGGACGAAATTCGATCGGAATTAAAAAAAAAAAAAAAAAAATTTTTTTTTTCAAATTCCAAATCGAAAACCCGCGGACAAAATTCGATCGGAATTCAAAAAAATAAATAAAAAAAAATAATGAATTCTGATCGAATTTCGTCCGGGTTTTCGATTCGGAATCGAAAACGTTCGTTCGGATTCGGTAAATTCATTAATATTGCAATTCGGGAATTCGTATGCATCCGAATGTCCGAATAATGAAAAATTTGTCCGAATTTCGATTCGGAACGAAACGAAATGCACATGCCTAATCTTGATGAAGGAGGGATGCAGGCTGTCCAACAGTGTTGCCAACTGTCCGTATTTTTATGAACAGTTCGTAAAAACTGGCATTTTTCCCCCCCCGTTCGTAAATGTCCGTAGTTGCGGGAATGTGTCAGTAAAAATAGCAGAGATCAGTTCGGCTTGGAACTGCGCATTGAGATTGGAGGCAGGGGGTGATGGTGGCTGCAGTGGTACCACAGAGGGGGGTGGAGGGAGGGGGCAATGGAGGCAGGGGGACATTGGAGGCAGGGGGAGATTGGAGGCAGGGGGTGTTAGTGGCAGGGGGTGATTGGTGGCAGCGCAGAGGGGGATGGTGGCACCGCAGAGGGTAGGGGATGGAGATAGGGGTTGTTGGTGGCACTGCAGAGAGGGATGGAGGCAGGGGACGATGGAGGCAGGGGGTGATTGGAGGCAGGGGGCCTGGGGGAGATTGGAGGCAGAGGGAGATTGGAACCCCCGCAGAGGGGGGTGAAGGCAGGGGGTGTTGGTGGCAGAGGGGGGTGAAGTCAGGGGGTGTTGGTGGCAGAGGGGGATGGAGGCAGGGGGTGATGTGACTAAATAATTTGCCCTTATTATATCGAAAATAACAAAAATATGTTTTTTTTACCTTAATATCTACCTTAATCACATTGCTATTTGCCTAGTGTACTTGTTTGTAGCCTAAATACTGAAATTTGCACCTAAAAATGTAATTTAGTAACTTTTGTGAAATGCCAGTAAAAACGTGGCTGCGCCAATAAATTTCGGGTGTCGTGTCAGTAAATTTCAATCTGGTAGGTTGGCAACAATGCTGTCCAACATGGTTACAAGTCTACAGAATGTTTACAGAGATGACACCATTAATAATAGTCACCAATGACATTGCTCTTGCCAATGGTGTCATCTCTGTAAACATTCTGTAGCCTTCTGTCGGACAGCCTGCACCCTTCCTTCATCAAGAACTCAATGACGGCACATTGCTCCTGCTTGGAATCCATTATTTACTTGCAATAAAAAAGAAGAAGAATTACTATAGAAAAAAATTGAATCCACCAACATGTGAAATTTGAACAGCCTATGTAAGTTAATTAAAAATGTTTTGCCCTCTTTTGCTTTCTTGTAAATTGCTCTCAATATAGCACAAAACAGGATATTAGCAGTTAAATTAACCACTCGCCGACCAGCCACCGTTATTATACTGCGGCAGGTCGGTAAGTTCCCACGAACCGCCGTAGCTGTACGTTGATCCCTTTAAGCGGGATAGCAGGCCTGCACTCTGCATCGCGGGGTGCTAATATTTGTGACCGCCAGCCGCGAGCGATTGCGGGCACGAGAGGCAGAACACACAAATCCCTGTTCTGTGAGGAAAGACAGATCGTGAGTTCCTAATAGCTAGGAACTACGATCTGTAAGTTCCTCTAGGTCAGTCCCATCCCCCTACAGTTAGAAAACACAATTAACCCCTTGATCACCCCCTAGTGTTAACCCCTTCCCTGCTAGTGACATTTTTATAGCACCGATCGCTGTAAAAATGCCAATGGTCCAAAAAATGTGTCAAAAGTGTCCGAAGTGTCTGCCATAATGTCGCAGTCCCGATAAAAATTGCAGATCGCCGCCATTACTAGTAAAAAAAAAATAATAATAAAAATGCTATAAATCTATCCCCTATTTTGTAGACGCTAGAACTTTTGCTCAAACCAATCAATATAAACTTATTATGATTTTCATTACCAAAAATATGTAGAAGAATACATATCGGCCTAAACTGAGAAAAAATTTATTATAGCAAAAAGTACAAAATATTGTGTTTTTTTAAAGTGGTCGCTTTTTGTCTGTTTATAAAAATAAAAATCGCAGAGATGATCAAATACCAGCAAAAGAAAGCTCTATTTGTGGGGAAAAAAACATGTCAATTTTGTTTGGGTACAGCATTGCACAACCGCGCAATTGTCAGTTAAAGCGACGCAGTGCCGAATTGCAAATAATAGCCTGGTCATTGAGCAGCCAATTCTTCCGGGGCTGAAGTGGTTAAATACTTTTTTTTTTTTTTTACCATACTTTGGCATTGCTGTTCTTTTCTCCATTACCCTATACCACTAACACAGTTGGGAGCCATGTTATATGCCCTTTGCAGTGAGCTCTGTAGCGTTTCCTATATGATACATTTAATCAAGGGGAGGCGATGGAGGTTGATTCAATGCTAAGCTGAATTACCTGGCAACCCAAAGATGATAATACCCATATGGGAGAGGAGAGAGCCAGTTCATCTAATTAGCAGAACCAATTATCTTTTACTCTGAGTGAACAAGATTAAAACTTCTTTTTTGCAGGAGCCTCGCGGTTATTAATGGGTTATTAAATAATCGCATATTTTTCAGGATGAATCGAAAAGAAAGTAATCTCCCGTGATTGGCAGAGATGGCAGTGAGAGGGGAATAAATAACAAGCTGCGGATCATTAAAAAAGGGTCATTTTATATTCTCCCTGAGTTCTTGTCTTGTGTATAATTCCTAAGTGTCTGGATTGACTTGTTAAAGAAACGGAAAGAGGGTGATTTGTGCCCTTCTGCATATTGGTAGCTGTTACCGATAAAGACAAAAATAATAATTCACTATTCATACTGGAAGTGTGTACCGGTCAAAAACGCCTGCTTTGAAGTATGGCTCCAGTTTTAAAAGTAGGTCATATATATAAATATATATACAGGGGGAGAGAGAGAGAGAGAGAGAGAGGTTTTAGCAGACGTAATTGCACATTCCCATAGACTTCAGTCGGAAGAAATTGGGCACACTGTTTTACCGTGCAGCTGCTGAATCTTTTAAAAAGGAGTAAAAAGGAAGTTCTGTATTCGGGCTTGGGCAGGTGGGCTAATGGAGTGTGCTTCCAAAATACATTTAAAAGCAGTATTAGTGACAGACAGGGTTGTAATTTTCCTGAAATTTCAACGAAAATTAGAAAATTTCAGCAAAACTTAACATTTTTGGGCAAATGCATTGATGTCAATGTTAAAGGCTAAATAGGATGCATCTGTGAGACCAAAAACAGGAAGTCTGTTGATTGCTGACTTCTTCAATAAATTCGTTGTTAAGTCTATTTTGTCCTATGTGGAGTACTCCGAATCGTTGCGTTATATGAGACATCTTCCATGCAAGCTGAGGCACATATCTCATCCTATAGAGACCCCAGGCTGGGTTAATAACCATACATGCCAACCGATCTCCTATAACCAAGTGATCACATCCATCTGGTAAGCGGCAGTGTGTTATTCCGTGGAGGCACTTTTCTGTCATCACTTTCTTCTGAATGCTGTGAATCCATTTGCACACTGGGGAAGTTTTAGCTTATATGGACATCTGTCTTTGCTGTTTATGACACAATCGTCACTGTCACCCTCAGAGCCGGTTGAAACTGGGGCGACTCGCGTCCCATTTTATGCAATAGAACCGTTCTAATCAAAACGAGGACATCAAAACGAGGCTTGAGAAGCAACAATTGTGTAACTGTGTGTGATTCTGCACTTCCAGGTCTGGGGTGAGCATGCGCACTGCCGGCGACCTGCTCCTGCTGTGATTGGATTCAGCCTATGTAAACAAGGCAGATCATCGTTGTGTGATAGGGGAAGGTTGTGATCCTGTGTTCCTACAAAGCAGGAACATAGATCTCTGACTTTCTATAGGCACACATTTAACCCTTTGAGCATCCTTGATGTTAACTCCTTCCCTGCCAGTGTTATTAGTGCAGTGACAGTGAATATTTTTAGCACTGATCAGTGTATTAGTGTCGCTGGTCCCCAAAAAGTGTCGCTGACCACCGCCATTACTAATATAAATAAATAAATAAAAAATCTGTAAATCTATCCCATAGTTTTTAGACGCTATAACTTTTGCACAAACCAATCAATATACGTTTATTGATTTTTTTTTTTTTTTTTTCAAAATCCAGGTTTTATTAGCAGAAAAATAAATCATACATATGAATAACAGGATCTGAGACATATGCACCATAAACATACACAGGATTTGTGAGGTTTTTTTTTTTTACCAAAAACACGTAGCAGAATACTTATTGGCCCAAATTGATAATTTTTTTTGTTTTTTATTGGATTTGTTTTATAGCAGAATGTAAGAAATAATGTTTTCTTTTTTTTCAAAATGTTCATTTTTTGTTGTTGTTTAAATCGCAAAAAATTAAAACAGCAGAGTTGATCAAATACCACCAAAAGAAAGCTCTATTTGTGGGAAAAGAAGGACGTACATTTTATTTGGGTACAGCGTCGCACGACCACACAATTGTCAGTTAAAATAAGGCAGGGCCGTATTACAAAAAATGGCCTGGTCATGAAGGGGAGTAAACCTTTCGGAGGGAAAGTGTTTAAATAACTCCTGAGGGTTACCCAATATCCTTATAACTATTCTGGATCTGCTCTTGGCCTAAAAAGAACTCCTTAGTAGTCTCATTATTTAAAGAGACACTGTTGCCAGACCACTAAGTTTAACAACCACCTTCGCATAAGATTAACTGTGCATTTACCATATTTTATGTGTTTTATTTACTTTCAAAAGACTCTCTTTTGCAGGGCATTCAAAACCCCTGGACTAGGTGACACCAGCTTGGATGTGATTACCCAAGTGACACCCTAAAGCAAATGTGTCAAACACAAGGCCCAGGGGCCAAATCCGGCCTTCCAGGCCCTTTCATGTGGCCCTGCAGCTGTGGAACCCCCCCTCATTGTTGCCCGGTAATTCGTAAATTTAAAGGAGTTCTCTGACCTAAAAGTTTTAACCCCCGCTGTGCCCGGGCTGTAAAAAAATAGAAAATAAACTGTCACTTACCTGCCTACGATCCCCCGTTGTTCCGATATCGCCGTCCCGTTCTCCGGTCCCGGTCTCTTCCGCTTCCTGTGTGTCGGTGACTCATAGTGCGCTCAGCCTATCAGTGGCCGCGACGGGACATTGCTGCGGCCGCTGATAGGCTGAGCGCACTATGAGTCACCGACACACAGGAAGCGGAAGGGGCCCGGGACCGGAGAACGGGACGGCGATATCGGAACAACGGGGGATCGTAGGCAGGTAAGTGACAGTTTATTTTCTATTTTTTTACAGCCCGGGCACAGCGGGGGTTAAAAGTTTTAGGTCAGAGAACTCCTTTAACAGCATGGAAATTTCGGAAAATAAGAACGAAAATTGAAAAGAACGAAAATCCGAAAATAAGAACAGAAATCTGAAAATTCGAAAACCCGAAAATTTTTAAAATCTGAAAAAATAACTAACTAATAATAACTTAATAATAACTTAACTATTAAATTATAGGTATTGGAATTTCCTTTCAAATTTGGCTGTTAGTGAACGTAACGAATACGAATTTCATCCAAAGTTACGAATTATCCGAAATGACGAATGCCGTATTTAAACGAATTGAACGTAACAAAATAATGATAATAGATAACAATAGTAATACAAAAAACTTTTTTATTAGTATTATTTATTATTAATTCCTTCCGTTCCATTTATTTAGATGCGGCATTCATTATTTTTGATAATTCCTAACTTCGGATAAATTCATATTTGTTATGCTGACTAACAGCCAAATTTGAAAGGAAATTCCATTATCTATAATTTAATAGTTAGCTATTATTAATTAGTAAGTTAGCTATTATTTATAATTTTCAGATTTTCAGATTTTTGTTCTTATTTTCTGATTTTCAAATTTTCTGATTTTTAAATTTTCTGATTTTCAAATTTTCTGATTTTCAAATTTTCGAATTTACGTAATTTGATCATAACAAATGACCCGAAAAACTAATGAAACAAAAACGAAAACAAACACATTTTTCAGCAATGCATGTCTAATGGAAACTGCTGCAAGTAAACATGCTTTATTGTGTTTTTACGTGTCATATTTGACACATTATTTTTCTTTTTAATTAAATAAAATAAACTAAAATAATTTACAACCACTAAATGGGAAAAGAGAGAGATAAAATTTTAGAACAATTTCACAAGCACAGAAATTGTTCAAATCATTTTTTTTTTTAATCACTCCACTCACCTTAATTTTTAAATCAAATGGGAACACTTATGAGGTCTTTTACATGCACACTTAACCTGTAGTATGCCTTCTGATTTGCACTTGACTCCCTTTTAAATGGTTTTGGCCCTTGACTTGTATGGAGAGAAAAGCAATTTGGTCTGTGTGTACCAGGGGCATAACAATTCATTGGACCCCCTAACAAAATTTTGATGGGGTCCCCAGCAACCCCTCCCTGTGACACCCGGCAATGTCAATTGGATCAATAATGTAATTAATCCTAACATAAAGTAAGTCAAAATCAAGGACAGGCACCAGGAGAGCTGTGTGGATAGGGGTTGCCAGAGAAGATGGAATGTCAGTGTAGGAAATTAACATTTAACCTAAATTCTCCAACTAACTACTGATCTTTGTAGGAATATAAAATCTTATGGCTTTTATGTAAATTCCCTTTTTTGCACCTTAGCTAGCAAATACTGGGCATTCGGGGAGGTGTTCCACATGGAAAAAAAAAGTCAGCAGCTACAAATACTGTAGCTGCTGACTTTTATTATTAGGACACTTACCTGTCCAGGGAGCCTGCAGTGTCAACAACCCAGACGATTTTCAGATCGACCCCCCCCCCCCCCGGTGCTATTGCCACCATTCCTGGTTAGGGAAACCGGCAGTAAAGTCCTGAATTCTTATACGCTTCGGCTAGTCCAACACCGAGAGCTCCCAACCGTAATTCTCATCACTGCTCCTATGAGAGTTATGGGTATCCTCAATCACTTTTTGCATGTTCCAGCTCCACCTTCATACTGACTATTATATCAAATAAATAAAAAGGTGGTCATAGTGGTCACAGAAGGTGTGTAAGCTGGAAAGCCAGCAAAGAGAATCCAAAGAGCCAAGAGATAGAAGAAACTATCAGGTTATATAACTCTCCAGCATCTACCAAAAACTTGAAATTAGCTTGTTGGCAGGTGCAGTTTGTACTCCCCATTGTAGGTGGCACTTGCCTGAAATGGCAATGCAGAAGGGAAAGGAAGTTGTAAGAAATTTGGTTCCTCCATGATTTCCTGTGGTCACCAGGGGAACTGCTGTCATACTGGAAACTGGTGCCCCTCATGATCTCCATGCCCATCTTGGGGGAGGACATAGATTTTTATAAGGCCTTGGCTGTCTAATTTGGCTTGTAGTTTGTAAGTGATTAGTGTAGGGACAGGTTCACTGTTTGTTTGTCAGGGAGAGTGTTCAGAAGTAGGTAAAGGTTCTGGAGGAGTGCAGGGACTACGTCCATCCTCGTTTTAAGGATGCCTCCCATTTCGATGTAGACTGACTAGGCCACATTCCTGTTCTTCATTGCAGAAGCTGTCCGCATCATTTTAAGTGAACTCTTTGCTGTTACAGTTTTTGTAAGTGTCTCTGGTTGGCTGTGCCTACCCGCCAGAGAGTCTAATAGGCTTCAAAAAAGGCTGTGCTCGGAGCGCAGAGCACTGCACTCCAAGCCCACCCAGTTGTGTGACAATAGATAATGAATTTTGGCACTTTTCACAGTAAAGTTCCTCCCACTAATCAGGAGACAGGTCATAAGACCTGTTTCCCGACTGGCCAAAGCGTTGGGCGATCAAATTGGATGACTAGCGCTTAGGCGGAAGAGAGAGTAGACACACGGCGGAGGAAGCTGCTGGAAGAGTGGACACCGGAGCTGCTGCTCACACTCCCCCGTTGCCCACAAGGACCATGCTGGAGGACACCACAGCCAGCCATCTAGACCGGGTAAGTGCCTGACCTCCGGTCGCCTGGAATGGGGCGGTGGTAGTGCCCCGCCACCCCAAAATAAAAACCCACCAGCCGCCACTGTACCTGTTATAATCTGATAGTATAGTACAGTCTATGTGCAATCTGATTTGTATTAGATTAGGATTAGTGATTACTAAGAAATTCCAGATAATTTATTTCTAGTCAGGTGGGCCCTTGTCATTAAGGAAATCCAAGCTCCAGCATGTTTTCTGATCTCCCGACATGGATTCTTCCTTTTGTCCTCTGGCATCAACTTTGGAAGTCCTTACTCTTTTGCTGCGTACAGACGATCAGAAATTCCAACAACAAAACCATGATTTTTATTCCGGCGGGTGTTGGCTCAAGCTTGTCTTCTATACACACGGTCGCACAAATGTTGTCGGAAATTCCGAATGCCAAGAACGCGTGACGTACGAGACGTATGATGGCACTATTAAGGTAAATTCAATACCAGTCGTGTTAGTAGAAGTTTGGAGAGAGGCGATTCGCGCGCTTCAGCTTCATGCTTTTCAGTCCGTTACAGCCTGACGAATGTGCTATCTCCATTACAAATGCTAGTTTTACCAGACCGAGCGCTTCCATCTCTCTTTTTTTTTTTCCTTTTTTTTGTGCGTGTACTCGAGAGAGGAGCCGGACTGCAGGAGTTGGGAGTAGGCAGGCCTCCCCCAGAGGCAATCTGCCACCTTTCTCCATGCCCCGGGTGGCAATGGCGGGTGTGTGAGGGTGTCCTCCCACACAGCCCGCCCTACCTGCTCCGCTTTGAAGCCCAACGGGGCAGAGGGACTCCCTATAAGGGAGTGAGAGGATTAGCCCGCTCAACCAGCCCCATTAGTCCTTCGCCTCTCTTTAGAGACCGCGTGGTCAATGTGCGTGTGTTAACCCAATTTAGAGTGCGTGTGTAGGTGTGGTGGTTTTTGTGGGAGGGGGGTGGGCGTACTAAGCACAGGCTTACCTTGCATAGCACACCCACCGGGAGCCGGGCTGAGACCACCAAACTCAATTCACATGAAGCCGAGACCGGGATCCGAACCTCTAGCTGCAGAGGTGAATGGCTTTTCAGCGCAGTGCCAATCGCGTTGAGCCACCGCAGCTTCCATCTCGTACTTGATTCAGAGCATTCGTGGAATTTTGTGCGTCGGAATTGTCCACACACAATCGGAATTTACGAGAACGGATTTTGTTGTCGGAAAATTTGAGAACATTTTTGTTGTTGGAAATTCCAACAGCAAATGTCCAATGGAGCCTACACACGGTTGGAATTTCCGACAAAAAGCTCCCATTGAACATTTGTTGTTGGAAATTCCGACCGTGTGTACGCGGCATTAGACAAATTATTATGTGTGAGTGCTATTCTGTCCAAGAGTACTATGAGTCTAGACTGGCATAATTATGCAAATTGGGGACGTGTCTATGACACCCTGGGCCCAGAGGAAGTGGGATGGATGACTCAGAGCATCATTAAGCAGAGTTTTGTTCTACAAGAAACTGTACAGTCATATTACAAGTAGTGGTGTGTCTATGTATGTGGCTTTCCAGTTGGCAATTTCATATTCTTATGAGGAGGCTATCTCCAGGAGCCATTCATATGTAGGAGCAGGCTCTGCGATTCCTAAATAAATTAACTTCTTTGAATTCAGCAGTGAGTCACATACTGTGCTTTTATATTTGATTCTGCAGATTAAAGTATGATTATTTTTAGCATTCTGTTTCTCACAAGGAACATTGTGTCTCGGGAGACTTTGCGAGTACAACAGATGTATGTGAAAACAAAGGAATGGTGACCCTTGTCATCACAGGTGACTTCACTGGTTGCTAATATTGTTTTACATTCTGCATTTACAGGTTCGAATTCTGTTAAAAAATCAGGAATAAGAAGCATTTCATCCGATATCTTCTTATTTTAAGTCCCTAATGGCCAAACCAAACCAAAACTTATGCCGCGCACACACGATCATTTTTCGTCATGAAAAAAAACGACGTTTTTAAAAACGTCATTTAAAATGATCGTGTGTGGGCTTCACATCGTTTTTCGGCTTCTGAAAAACGACAACAAAAAAAAAATCGAACATGCTACCTTTTTATAACTTCGTTTTAAAAAATGACGTTTTTCGGGTTCGACGTTTTAAACCCGCGCATGCTCAGAAGCAAGTTATGAGACGGGAGCGCTCGTTCAGGTAAAACTACCGTTCATAATGAAGTAAGCACATTCATCACGCTGTAACAGACAGAAAAGCGCAAATCGTCTTTTACTAACACGGAATCAGCTAAAGCAGCCCAAAGGAGAATAGAACTTCCCCTTTAGAGTGCCGTCGTATGTGTTGTACGTCACCGCGATTTGTTCATCATTTTTTAAAAACTATGGTGTGTGGGCAACATCGTTTTTAATGATGAAGTTGGAAAAACTTTGGGCCAGATTCACAGAAAAAGTACGCCGGAGTATTTGCAGCGTCGTATCTTTATTTGTAATTCACAAACAAAGATACGACGGCTTTTGGCTAAGATCCGACAGGCGTACGGCTTCGTACGCCTTCGGATCTTGGGATGCAATACTTTGGCGACCGCTGGGTGGAGTTTGCGTCTGTTTACGGCGATCCACGAAGGTACGCGCGTTCGTCGCATTATCTTACGTCGTCGCTAGTCGGTTTTTCCCGTCGCAAACTTACGCCTGCTATTTCATGGCTTAGATTTAGACCAGGCATGTTAAAGTATGGCCGTCGTTCCCGCGTCGAATTTCAATTTTTTTTTTTTTGCCAAAGACGTCCAGGAATACGAAAGGACGTAACGCACGTCGCTGTTCAAAAAACACGTCGGGGCGCCATAATTTCGCACAAAGCACGGCGGGAAATTTCCTAACGGAGCATGCGCAGAACATTCGGCGTGGGAACGCGCCTAAGGCATTTACGTTACACCGCCGCAAGTTTACAGGCAAGTGCTTTGTGAATCAAGCACTTGCGCTGAAAACTTGCGGCAGTGTAACGTAAACGAGATATGTTACGCCGCAGCGCAGGTACCTGAATCTGGCCCTTTGTTTTTAGGACATGCTGAAAAACGACATTTTTTTTTCATGCCGAAAAATTATCGTGTGTACGCGTCATTACTTATATAATACATGGACAAGCCTTTCCCAATACTGCCAATCAACTGGGACTATCTTTTAAAACTGTAGTAGGCTATTCGTACTGCTGGACAGAGTAAGGAAACACACTTTCAGAAATATAATTTTGTTGTAATTTGAAATCTGTTAGCCAGAATGCAAAATAATTAGCAAATAGGGATCTATCCATCATTTAATACACGCTACATTAAAGCCTAACTCTGGGGCAAAGAGATAAAGAAACAGAAGAAATATAAATAAGGACCTGTCAAAGGATCAATATTTTTGTCCATTCAGTCCTAGAATTTAGACAGTTCTGAAAGAAAGCAGATCCAGCCTGGTGACCTCACTTTACTCTGCTGCAATTAAAGGGTAAGTTCACCTTTGTTCGCCTATTTTTTATTTTTCTAAATTCCAGCTCCCCTATGTACCAATATAGGATTATTGTAGTTATTTTTCAAACAATAAAACAGCTTTATATGTATTCTACACACGCTTACCTCACTGACTTCATGGATGTTTAAAAACCCTACTCCATTACTTCTGCCTTACTTCCTAGACAGACTTTAGGTCATGACACAGGAAAGAGTTGACCAGCTGAGGGTAGACGATGCAGGGTGTGTGCTGGTGAGATCAGATGGTCAACTCTTTCCTGTGTCATGACCTAAAGTCTGACCAGGAAGTAAGGCAGAAGTAATGGGGCAGGGTTTTAAAAACATCTATGAAGACAGTGAAGTAAGCGTGGGTAGAATAAATGGAAAGCTGTTTTATTTTTGCAAAATAAATATATTAATGCTATATTGGTTAATAGGGGAGTGGGAATTTAGAAAAAAAAAGGTGAACTTAACCTTAAACCACTTCAGCCCCAGACCATTTGGCTGCCAAATGACCTGCCACTTTTTGCGATTCGACACTGTGTCACTTTAACTGACAATTTCGATCAGTGTTATAAAAATGCACAGATTACTGTATAAATATGACTGCCAGTGAAGGGATTAACCAATAGGGGGCAGGGAAGGGGTTAAGTGTGTCCTAGGGAGTGATTCTAATTGTTAGGGGGCGTGATTTATTGTGATACTTCACTGATCGCTGCTCCCGATGAGAGGGAGCAGACGATCAGTGCTGTGTCACCAGGCAGAACAGGGAGATGTTCTGCCGTTTCGTGACCTGATCACGGGGCACCGGCGGACCATACAGAATGGTGCCCTGTGTCAGTGGGAGGAATGAAACCCCAGTGTTAGTGGTCATTGGACACAATGGTGCCCATGTGTTAGTGGTCAGTGGACAGAATGGAGCCCCTGTGTCAGTTTGAGGAATGATGCCCTTTGTCTGTGGTAGGAATGGTGTCCCTGTGTTAGTGGTCAGTGGACAGAATGGTGCCCCTGTGTCAGTTTGAGGAATGATGATGCCCTTTGTCTGTGGTAGGAATGGTGTCCCTGTGTTAGTGGTCAATGGACAGAATGGCGCCCCTGTGTCAGTGGTCATTGGGAGGAATAGTGTCCCTGTGTCAGTGGTCATTGGGTGGAATGGTGCCCCTGTGTCAGTGGTCATTGGGAAGAATAGTGCCCCTGTGTCAGTGGTCATTGGGAGGAATGGTGCCCCTGTGTCAGTGGTCATTGGGAAGAATGGTGCCCCTGTGTCAGTGGTCATTGGGAAGAATGGTGCCCCTGTGTCAGTGGTCATTGGGAGGAATGGTGCCCCTGTGTCAGTGGTCATTGGGAAGAATGGTGCCCCTGTGTCAGTGGTCATTGGGAAGAATGGTGCCCCTGTGTCAGTGGTCATTGGGAGGAATGGTGCCCCTGTGTCAGTGGTCATTGGGAAGAATGGTGCCCCTGTGTCAGTGGTCATTGGGAAGAATGGTGCCCCTGTGTCAGTGGTCATTGGGAGGAATGGTGCCCCTGTGTCAGTGGTCATTGGGAGGAATGGTGCCCCTGTGTCAGTGGTCATTGGGAGGAATGGTGCCCCTGTGTCAGTGGTCATTGGGAAGAATGGTGCCCCTGTGTCAGTGGTCATTGGGAGGAATGGTGCCCCTGTGTCAGTGGTCATTGGGAGGAATGGTGCCCATGTGTCAGTGGTCATTGGGAGGAATGGTGCCCCTGTGTCAGTGGTCATTGGGAGGAATAGTGCCCCTATGTCAGGGGTCATTGAGAGGAATGGTTCCCCTGTGTTAGGGGTCAGTGGGAGGAATAGTGCCTCTGTATCAGTTAAAACAATCAAACCCCTGTGTCAGTGGGAGAAAGGTGCCTTTATGTCAGTGGGAAATGGTGTCCCCCCCCCCCCCAGCATTGGTGTTCAGTGCAACTTACTACGCAAGCTCCATATCCTGCGCCACTCTTCTGTATGCCTCCTGGAAATACAGGTACCTTCAGGAACAAGAGGAGTATTTTGCCTGGTGGTAAATGGTTGCCTGTCGTAAATGACATCTTACATTAAAGTGAGAAGAGGGGGTGCTGTCTTCTTATTCTTACCTCTTCTCCCATGCAGCCAGCAAGTTGAGAAGCGGGGTGGGGGGCACAAAATTACTTCTCACTCACTAGGCGGGCCTCTAGTAATTTGGGGGGCCCTCCACAGCTTTACTGGGCCCTAAGCGGCTTGCATAGTGAGCCTATAGGGCGGATCGGCCCTGGTGCCTGATACGTTGCTGGGTGTTGAAACACTCTGCACTCCAGTGCTTACCACTCTGCATACAATTTAGCCTTGCAGATAAATAAGGCCCATTAAAATGTCTAATTTCCTATCGGATGTAGATCCTTTGATATGTAAAAATCACCTTGTTATACTTCTAACCAACAAATGGGTCTCAGGTGCATAGAATCCTATTAACAGTATTCTGTCTCTGGGGAAAAAAAAAAAGTCAGAAGCACAATTCCGGGGGCCATGGCTCTGGGGCAAGCAATCTGTTGACCTGAATAACTCTCCAAAATTTCAATAGATAATATATTCTCTGCATAGTCTAAGGCTGCATTCACACCTAAGCGACAAAACGCCCGACGCGGGACGCTTCTGTCGCTAGAGGGGAGAATTCCCATTGCCGTCTATGGAGATGGTTCACATCTCATAGACGCGCAACGCCTGTCGCCTGAAAAAAAGTCCCGGACCCTTTTTTTCACGCGACAGGCGCGTTTTCCCATAGACAGCAATGGGAATACTTTAGAAAAAAAAAAAAAAAAAAAAGAAACATTTGTAATCGCGGCAAATCTGCCGCTACACGCGTACGCGGCTGTCGCTTAGGTGTGAATGCAGCCTTAGAAGCTTGTTCTAAACCAGCAGAAGAAAGTAGTAAAAATAGCAGCAATGTAGCAGTATAGCATTTCTAACTGACATACCAACACTAGGGTGTCTACTTAGAATTCTTTTCACACAACTCTGAGGCCCCGTACACACGGCCGAGAAACTCGACGAGCAAAACACATCGTTTTGCTCGTCGAGTTGTGTGTGGAGCCGCCGAGGATCTCGGCGAGCCAACTTTCCTTATTGAACAACGAGGAAATAGAGAACATGTTCTCTATTTGGCACGACAAGATCCTCGTCGGTTTCCTCGGCCGAAAGTGTACACACGGCCGGGTTTCTCGGCAGAATACGGCTCCGATCGAGTTTCTGGCTGAATTCTGCCGAGAAACTCGGTTGTGTGTACGGGGCCTTACCCAGGATTCACACAATTTTCCAAAACAAAGTCTGAAGTTTGGGTGAAAGTTTTTTTAAATCTTGTGTGAAAACATTAAAGATGAAAACAGACAGAATTTGCAGTTACATAGTTAGTCAGGTTGAAAAAAGACACAAGTCCATCCAGTTCAACCATAAAAAATAAAATAATAATAATATCGTACAATCACATATACCCAATTCTATACCCACAGTTGATCCAGAGGAAGGCGAAAAACCCCATCGAAGCATGATCCAATTTCTTACAGAAGGGGGAAAAAATTCCTTCCTGATCCCCCGAGAGGCAATCGGATTTTCCCTGGATCAACTTTACCTATAAATGTTAGTACTCAGTTGTATTCTGTACATTTAGGAAATAATCCAGGCAGTTCTTAAAGCAATCTACTGAGCTGGCCAGAACCACCTCTGGAGGGAGTCTGTTCCACATTTTCACAGCTCTTCAGAAGCCTTTCCGTATTTAGAGATGAAATCTCTTTTCCTCTAGACGTAAAGAGTGCCCCCTTGTCCTCAGTGTTGACCGTAAAGTGAATAACTCAACACCAAGTTCACTGTATGGACCTCTTATATATTTGTACATGTTGATCACATCCCCCCCTTATTCTCCTCTTTTCAAGAGAGAATAAATTCAGTTCCTCTAATCTTTCCTCATAGCTGAGCTCCTCCATTCCTCTTATCATTAGTTGCCCTTCTCTGCACTTTCTCCAGTTCTCCGATGTCCTTTTTGAGAACTGGAGCCCAAAACTGAACTGCATATTCCAGATGAGGTCTTACCAATGATTTGTACAGGGGCAAAATGATATCTCTCTCTCTGGAGTCCATACCTCTCCTAATACAAGAAAGGACTTTGCTCGCAGTCTGGCATTGCATGCTATTATTAACCACTTCAGCCCCAGAAGGTTTTACTCCCTTCATGTACAGGGCAATTTTTGTGATACAGCAATGTGTTACTTTAACTGACAATTGCGCGGCCGTGCGACGTTGTAGCCAAATAAAATTAATGTCATTTTTTTCCCACAAATAGAGCTTTCTTTTGGTGATATTTGATCAGCTCTGCGTTTTTTTTTTTTTGCTATAAACAAAAGAAGAGTGACAATTTAAAAAAAAAAACAACTATATTTTTGACTTTCTGCTAAAAAACACATCCAATAAAATAAAAAATAAAAAAATCGAATTTCTTCATCAATTTAGGCCAATGTGTATTCAGCTACCTAATTTTGGTAAAAAAAACAAACAAACATTAACCTCTTCCATACAGGGCTTTTATACACACCTCCATACCGGGCCTATTCTGGCACTTCTCTCCTACATGTACAAATCATCATTTTTTTGCTAGAAAATTACGCAGAACCCCCAAACATTATATATGTTTTTTTAGCAGACACCCTAGGGAATAAAACGGCGGTCATTGAAACCTTTTATTCTGCACGGTATTTGCGCAATAATTTTTCAAACGCCTTTTTTTTGGAAAAAAATTGTTTCATGAATTAAAAAAATAACAAAACAGTAAAGTTAGCCCAATTTTTTTGTAAAATATGAAAGATTATGTTACACCGAGTAAATAGATACCTAACATGTCACGCTTTAAAATTGCGCACACTCATGGAATGCCGCCAAACTTCGGTACTTAAAAATCTCCATAGGCAACGCTTTGAAATTTTTTACAGGTTACCAGTTTAGATTTACAGAGGAGATCTAGTGCTATAATTGTTGCTGGCACTCTAGCGCACGCGGCGATACCTCACATATGTGGTTTAAACGGCGTTTACATATGTCGACGGGACTTGCGTGTGCGTTCGCTTCTGCGCGCAAGCTACTGGGGACAGGGGCGTTAAAAAAACATTTTTTTTTCTTTTTTTTTTTTACATATTTATTTCTTTTTTTACACTTTTTTATTTTTTTTTTTTTTTTTTATTATCACTTTTATTCCTATTACAAGGAATGTAAACATCCCTTGTAATAGGAATGTGTGTGACAGGTACTCTTTATGGAGAGATGCAGGGTCAATAAGACCCCACATCTCTCCTCCAGGCCTGAAAGTTTGAAATCTGTGAAAAAAAATTCACAGATCTCATGTTTACCGTTGCTTAGCAGCCGCAATCGCGGCTTTGTTTACATACGGGGACCCGGGCGTGACGTCATCACATCGCGCCCGGGTCCTCCGACGGTCATAGAGATGACTGGTGACCATCTGGTCACCAGTCATCTCTATGCTTCCTGCGAGCGCCGGACGATTCGTTCTCCGGGCCCCCGATGGCACGGGAGAGCCCGGAGAAGCACCGGATGGCGGCGGGAAGGGGGGATGTCCCCTCCCGCCGCCTGTAAGAACGATCTAGCGGCGGAACCGCCGCTATGATCGTTCTTACGTTGTGCAGAATCGCCGGCACAAGAGAAGGATATCTGAATGATGCCTCTAGCTGCAGGCATCATTCAGATATCCCCCCCACAAAGCCCAGGACGTCATATGACGTCCACTCTGAACGGCAGAGGTTCTTTGTGGACGTCATTTTACTATGGGCCGGTAGGGAAGTGGTTAAGGGCCAGATTCACGAAGCCAGCGGGCGCAACGTAACCTAACCGATTTAAGTTACACCGCCGCAAATTTTCTGGCTAAGTGCCCGATCCACAAAGCACTTACCTGGAAATTTGCGGCGGTGTATCCTAAATCCGTCCGGCGCAAGGCGGGCCAATTCAAATGGGGCGAGTCCCATTTAAATTAGGCGCGCTGCCGCGCCGGACGTACTGCGCATGCTCCCGACGTAAATTTCCCGACGTGCTTTGCGCGAAGTTACGATGCGCCGATGTTTTGTGAATCGCGACGGGTAAAAAAGACTTGCGCCGGGAAAAAACATTTTTTAAAAATAATTTGAAAGCGACGCGGGAAAGACGGGTATACTTTTACATGGTGTACTAAGTTTACACTTTGTAAAAGGTACCCTATCTTTGCGACGGAAAACTAACTTGCGGCGACCAAACGACGGGAAATTTTTTTGTGGATCGCCGTAAGTGCTAATTTGCATACCCGACGCTGGTTTACGATGCAAAATCCCCCCAGCGGCGGCCGCGGTACTGCATCCTAAGATCCGACAGTGTAAAATTATTACACCTGTCGGATCTTAGGGATATCTATGCGTAACTGATTCTATGAATCAGTCGCATAGATAGAAACAGGGATACGACGGCGTATCAGCAGATACGCCGTCGTATCCCTTTTGTGAATCTGGCCCTAAGTGTATATTGATTGTATACCCAAATAAAATTGATGTCCAAATAGAGATTTATTTTGGTGGTATTTGATAACCACCGCGGTTTTTATGTTTTGCGCTATAAGCAAAAAAACTTTGAAAAAATATATTTTTTTCTTTCTGTTATAAAACATATTCAATAAAGAAAGTTAAACTCAAATTTCTTCATAAATTTAGGCCAATATGTATTTTTGGTATATTAAAATCCCAATAAGCATATATTGATTGGTTTGCGCAAAAGTTATAGCGTCTACAAACTGTGGGATAGATTTATGGAATTTGTATTCATTCATTTTTTTCTACTAGTTTTGCCAGCAATCAGAGACTTATAGCATGACTGCGATATAGCGGCGGAAAAATTGGACACTAACTGACACTTTCGTTTCGGACCAGTGACACTATTACAGTGATCAGTAATAAAAAATATGCACTGTCACTGTACCAATGACACTGGCTGGGAGGGGGGTTAACATCAGGGGTGATGAAAGGGTTAACTGTGTGCCTAGCTAGTGTTCCAGTCAGTATAATGGGAAAGGTGCTTTTACTAGTGAAAGGCATGGATCGGTGTTCCTGCTCTACAGAAACAAACTACACATGCCTTATGTACTGACAGAACGGCAATCTGATTTGTTTATATAGGCTGCTGTTCTCAGGGATGGGACAAGGGCTGGGTAGGAGAGGAAGCTGCCCTGGGTACTGACGTATCATGTAAGGTGGGGATGGCACCACAATAAGATTGGGGGGGGGGTGTTGAGAATGGAAATTTTGGGGGTCGGCATGGGTTAAAAATTGTTCTAGGAGGGAAAATTTGGGGAGGTGTGCTAGGAGTGGTGATTTGGGGGGATTTTCTTTAGGAAGGGGGTGGAGTAAGAGGATTTGTGCTGGGGGTGGGGGGGTGGGGTTGGATTTGAGGGATTTGTGGAATAAGAGTAAATTTGTACTGGAAAGGGGGTCGGGTGTTTGCAGTGGGGGAAGAGGATTTGTGCTAGGAGGGGGGATTTGTGCTAGAGGCATATGGGGGGGGGGGTGGCCTTCAGGAAAAAACTTAAGACCCACCTCTTCTGAAGGATCAGGATGACGCTGGATGGAAATAAGCGCCTTGAGGCGATTTAGTTCGCATTTGCAGCGCTATACAAGTTACTCGCTCACTTAAAAAGTGTTTCTTAGTGCTAAACCTTTTATCCGATTTTCACAGATAAACTGAGATGCAGTATTTTCTTCAGTTTTTTGTTCAATCCCCATGACTGTCTTCTCCAAAACTACAGGTGCACCTTCCTTACCGGACCATAATAATATGATGCCGGCAGGAACCCTCCCTCCCTTCGGGTGGACGTCATATGATGTTTTTTCTTCCCGGCCATCTAGGGCGTGCGCCGCCGGTGGCGCGCAAGCGCCAGCGGACCGCTCGCGACCCGGTGTGCGTGCCTGGCGGCCTCGATGTCCTCCGGGCACCCGCAATTGCCAGCGATCATGGCAGGAGTGTGGATCTGTGTGTATAAACAGTACAGAGCAACACACACCGGTTTCCTCCCCTTGTGAGTCCCCCTCCCCCTACAGTAAGAATCACTCCTAGGGAACATATTAACCTCTTCCGCGCCCGCTAGTGTTAACCCCTTTCCTGCCAGTCACATTTACACAGTTATCAGTGCAGTTTTATAGCACTAATCGCTGTATAAATGTGAATGGTCCCGAAAATGTGTCAAAAGTGTATATGTCCGCCGCAATGTCACGGTCACAATAAATATCGCAGATCGCCACAATTACTAGTAAAATAAAAATAATAAATAAAAATGCCATAAATCTATCGCCTATTTTGTAGATGCTATAACTTTTGCGCAAACCAATCAATATATGCTTATTGTGATTTTTACCAAAAATATGTAGAAGAATACGTATCGGTCTAAACTGAGGGAAAAAAAATGTTTTTAAAAAAAATAATATTTATTAAATCAAAAAGTAAAAAATATTGGGCCAGATCCACGTACCTTTGCGCCGGGCGCAGCGTATCTAAGATACACTACGCCGCCGTAACTTTTTTTTTTTTTTCGAATTCTCAAAGAATTTGCGCCGTAAGTTACACCGGTGTAGTGTATCTTTGGCGGCGTAATGGCGCGCCATTCAAATCTCTGTGATGGGGGCTTGTTTTATGTAAATACGTCCTGACTCGACGTAAACAACGTTTTTTTTTAACGTCGTCCGTGAGGGTATCCCAGTGCGCATGCTCGAAATTAACCCGGAACAAGCCAATGCTCACGACGGTGACGTCATTCTACGCAAATCCCTATTCGCGAAAACGACTTACGCAAACGACGTAAAAAATTCAAAATGCAAAGCGGGAACGACGGCCATACTTAATATTGAGTACGCCTCATAATAGCAGGTTTAACTATACGCCGCAAAAAGCCGAACGCAAACTACGTAAAACAAATGCAGTAACTAGCTAATTTCAATACTCAACGCGGAATTCGATGGAAACGCCACCTAGCGACCGCCGAAAAATTTCAGCTTAGATCCGACGGCGTACTAAGACGTACACCTGTCGGATCTAGCCGAGATGCCGTCGTATCTTGTTTTGAAGATACAAAACAAAGATACGACGCGCAAAATTTGAAATTACGCGGCGTATCAAGAGATACGCCGGCGTAATACCTTTGTGGATCTGCCCCATTGTGTTTTTTTAAAAATTGTCGCTCTTCTTTTGTTAATAGCGCAAAAAATAAAGACTGCAGAGGTGATCAAATACCACCAAAAGAAAGCTCTATTTGTGAGGGAAAAAGAACATAAAGATTTCATTTGGGTACAGTGTTGCATGGCCGTGCAATTATCATTCAAAGTGCAACAGCGCTGAAAACTAAAAATTGGTCTAGGCAGGAAGGGGGTGAAAATGCCCTGTATGGAAGTGGTTAAGTAAAACATTTTTTTTTTTTTTTTACATAAGAGTTTCACTCGCTTTAATGCTTTATTATCCAGCCTGCAAAAAAGCGGCAATGGGATTTGATGCTTCCAGCAGGCAGCTCTGGAGCGGACTGTACAGAGGAAATGATTTAAACGTCCCACCTCGCCTTGTTCTGCTTAGGGTGACCACATTTCCAAACTACCATTCAGGGACACTCCCCTTCCCAAAAATCAGCTTGTGCTGTAACAAAGCACAGCACAGTGATTGGACACAAGAGGTGGGATTTCTGACTTCTCCAATCACAAGCAGGGGGCGGGGACTGTGCTCCTCCAGGCAATCCCGGCCAGGACAAGTACGGTCAGTAAGTAAAGCGGTGATGTGGCGGCCTTTTTTGGGGGGTGGCTCTGTCAGTTTAATTCCGGGACACTGTATTGTTCTGGAATGAAGGTGCCCGGGACAGACCTGCAAAATGCGGGACTGTCCCGGGCAATTCGGGACACTTGGTCACCCTAGTTCTGCTGCGTTATTTATGGAAATCTAATGTGATCGTGGGGGAGAAATATGCTGCTCGTTTTAATGGAAGGCTACAACTGAATATGGTTTGGACAATTGCAGAATAGGAAGTCTCCCAGGAGTCTGCTGGGCTGATTATTTATATCCCTCTACCCAGAATCCTTTGTAAGTCTTTCTAGCTTAATAAGACTACCTCTACTACATATTCTCTCCCTAACGACTCCTTCTGTCCCATGGATAATAAAGATATAAGTGCTTTGGAAACAGTCAGTGCAAAATATCTAGAAGGTGTACAACATCCTTTCTCAAACTTTTCCCCCCAAGAAGAGCCCTTGAAATAATGTTTTGATCATGGGAAACCCTGCAAAAACGAATAGTTGGTGGTCAGTGGGAAGAACATCCCTTACCTTGGTGGTCAGTGGGAAGAATGTGCTTTACATTGGTGGTCAGTGGGAAGAATGGGCCAGATTCACAGAGGAAATACGCCGGAGTATCTACTGATACTCCGGCGTATTTTCAAATTTGCCGCGTTGTATCTTTATTTGTAATTCACAAAAAAGATACGACGGCTTTTGGCTAAGATCCGACAGGCGTACGGCTTCGTACGCCTTCAGATCCTAGGTGTAATTTTCCGGCGGCTGCTGGGTGGAGTTTGCGTCGTTTTCCAGCGTCGGGTATGCAAATTAGCTGATTACGGCGATCCACGAAGATACGCGCGATCGTCGCAATCTCTTATGTCGCCGCTAGTCGGTTTTTCCCGTCGCAAAGTTAGTCATGCTTTTTCATGGCTTATCTTTAGAACAGCCATGTTAAAGTATGGCCGTCGTTCCCGCGTCGAATTTAAATTTTTTTTTTGCGTAAGACGTCCGGGAATACGAAAGTACGTTACGCACGTCGCCGTTCAAAAAACACGTCGGGGCACCGTAATTTCACGCAATGCACGTCAGGAAATTTTCACACGGAGCATGCACAGAACGTTCGGCGCGGGAACGCGCCTTATTTAAATGGTACACACCCCATTTGAATTAGGCGGGTTTGCGCCGGACGGCTTTACGTTACACCGCCGTAAGTTTACACGCAAGTGCTTGGTGAATCAGGCACTTGCGCTGAAAACTTGCGGTGGTGTAACATAAAGACGATACGTTGCGCCGCTGCAGTTCTTTATGAATCTGGCCCAATGTCCCTTACATTGGTGGTCAGTGGGAAGAATGTCCCTTATACTGTATTGCAAAGGAAATCCCGTAATGGGGTATGGAAGGGAATTGGGACTATATGATATCCAGGAAATATTGAGAATGAAAGTAATGTAAAGATAAAAAAATTACAAAGTTTATTATATCACTATATTAAAATAGGGAAAATCATTTTAACTACACCATTAATATAAAAAGTAACAAAGTAATTTCAGTACAATAAATATAAAGGGGGCCCCATGCATGTAAAATATAGCTGACCTGAGCGGACATAAAGACCTGTGTGTCTTTAAATGTTTTTCCTCTTTTGAGGTTTTTATATATTTATATAATAAACATTGTATTTTTTTTATCTTTACATTACTTCTTTCATTCTCAATAATTTGTGGGTAGCCTATAGTCCCAATTTTCTTCCATACCACATCGCGGGGTTTCTTTTGCATTTTATTACAGAGATAGATACCCTCCGTGACCGCGGCCGCGGGACCCGCGGACCCGATCGCCGCTGGAGTCCCACGATCGGTCCCCCGAGCTGAAGAACGAGGAGAGCTGTGTTCTTCACTGTGGCGCTGTCATTGATCGTGTGTTCCCTGATGGAAGCACGATCAATGACGTCACACGTCCAGCCCCGCCCCCTACAGTTAGAAACACATATGAGGTCACACTTAACCCCTTCATCGCTCCATAGTGGTTAACTCCCAAACTGCAATTGTCATTTTCACAGTAAAGTTATAGCATTTTTTGCTGTGAAAATGACAATTGTCCCAAAAATGTGTCAAAATTGACCGATGTGTCCGCCATAATGTAGCGGTCAAGAAAAAAAATCGCTGATCGCCGCCACTGGTAGTAAAAAAATAAATATTAATAAAAATGCAATAAAACTATCCCCTATTTTGTAAACACTATAAATGTTGCGCAAACCAATCAATAAACGCTTATTGCCATTTTTTTACCAAAAATAGGTAGAAGAATACGTATCGGCCTAAACTGAGGAAAAAATATGTTTTTTTAATATATATTTTTGGGGGATATTTATTATAGCAAAAAGTAAAAAATAAAGCATTTTTTTCAAAATTGACGCTCTATTTTTGTTTATAGCGCAAAAAATAAAAACCGCAGAGGTGATCAAATACCACCAAAAGAAAGCTCTATTTGTGGGGAAAAAAAGGACGCCAATTTTGTTTGGGAGCCACGTCGCACGACCGCGCAATTGTCTGTTAAATCGACGCAGTGCCAAATCACAAAAACTGGCCGGGTCCTTTACCTGCATTTTGGTCCGGGTTTTAAGTGGTTAATATCATTTTAAGCTCAGCAGGGTCTTTTTTCCCCACCGATTTCATCATGCCCATTCTCTTGGCTGTAGTTTTGCTAGGTAATAGGTAGAGACAGAGGGAATCCTGTTCATCCATTCATGCGCGTCACTAATTAGACGATGAGACATTTGGCTACCTTAAGAGAGTCATAGTTACTCCTGCCATTTACCCGCGCTTCATTGAATTTCTTTTCTTTGACATTCAGGGCACTGGGCAGAAACCACATTGCGGCATCACCGGCCCTCGGGCCTTCGTGATGCTTTGGTTTATTTAAACAGTCATATTCCCCTGGTCTGCATCAGTTCTAAGTCAGCTTCTAGGTACCACTTGAGGTGAGGCACCATTCCCTGCCCCCCCCCCCCGCCTTGTCCTTTAGACCACCCGGGGAGGGGGGGAATAGGTGGGATCCCATACTGTTCCCCTGAACATACAAAACTATTTCCAAGAAAAGCATTAAGAGAAATCTCCACTCCACTGCCACATTTAGAAATGTTATCTACTTAGTGATAAAGTGGGTCAGAGGACCATAACAATTGATCTATGTGTAGCGCCTGGTTACTTTAGGTACCGGTGCTATTTAAATTTAAAGGGAGATCAGAGTGTAGTTAAACTCTGATCCAAATTGTTATGTTTAGAACAGGGTCTCTGTCTTGGCTTGGCTGTGCTGTGGGCTCATTCTATTGTGCTGGGTTGCTCTTCCCACCCCTGTGTGGTAGATGGCAGCAGTGGAGTCAAGGTTTGGGTGCTCTTCCCCAGCAGCCAATCAGGAGGGTGTAGCCTCGCTGTGCATGCTGGGGGAGGGAATTTATGGGGCAGACGCCATTAGTTCTGGGTCTTCTTCGTCCAGGGTAGCACCCACCTTTAGGGTGGCCACATGACGGCACCCCGGCGTTATGGCCTACCTGGCCGGGGCATCTGTGCCACGCGGTGTTCCTGGTGTCGGGGCCATGTTGGCCCGGAACATCTGAACAGCTACGAGGACCCAGTGAGTGACTGGGTTCCCACCTCTGAGGATCCCAAGCAGTATTGCTGTTCGGTGGGGAGTCTATCTGAGGAGCGCCAATGAGAGGCTGGCGATCCAAAAGGGTTTTGACAAACCACTGGGGATCAAGGTAGCCGGACACTGAAGGATTGATCACCTGTCAGTCGGTACCTGAGCGACATTAAAGTGGAGGTTAACCCTAAAAACGATTTTTTTACATTAATAGTACAATAGTAAGGACATTTCATTTCGGCAGGTATTTTTTTTTTTTCTCTGTACTTACCTTTATATCCGGATTTTGTCCAGGGCTTCCGTGTTCTGATGACTTGGGGACTGGGCGTTCCTATCCCAGCCTCAGGGTTCCGATGACTGCGGGACTGGGCGTTCCTATCCTTTCGTTCGATGATTGACGTCTTGTGAAACAGGTGACCTGTCGCACAACGCGCGTCACCAGATTTGCAGAAATAGCCGAGCTGCGAGTCGGCACTATACGGCGCCTGCGCCCGCCGTGTAGAGCTGACCGCCGTATAGTGCCGACTCGCAGCTCAGCTATTTCCAGACATCTGGTGACGCGTGTTGTGCGACAGGTCACCTGTTTCACAAGCCGTCAATCATCGAGCGGAAAGATAAGAACGCCCAGTCCTGCAGTCATCGGAACCCAGAAGCCCTGGACAACATCAGGCTATAAAAGGTATGTACTGAGAAAAAAAAATGACCTGCCGAAATGTAATGTCCTTAGTATGCTGGCTCAGCTAGATGTAATTTAAAAAAAAATATTTGGGTGAACCCCCGCTTTAAGAAGGAGATTCAAAGATTCGGTCTTTCGGGATCTAGTCGGGGCGGGATTCCACCAGGCCTCCCACTTTAGTTCGGGAGGGCGATGGAATACTATTGCGGAGCTTTCTGACCCCACAGGCCCGTTTCGGTTGGACTTACTGAGGTCCCACCAACTGAACCATTTCCTTCGCTCTCTGACACTGCCAGCCACCAACACCCAACCCCTCACACCACTAGAGGAACTTTGCAATTCCTCGGGTACTACGTCACATACACTCTCCGTGGCCTATAGTCTTATAAATGCGCCAGGCGCAGACTTCGTGCCCCCGGGTATGCTTAAGTGGGAAGAGGAGCTGAACCGTCAGTTTACTGCGGCCGAACGACAACGCATTCTGAGATTCACGCACAAATCCTCAATTTGCGCCAAGACAAAGGAAACAAATTACAAGCTCCTGTCACGTTGGTACAGGACACCAGTATTGCTCCACAAGTTCTTCCCGGCGACGTCTGATCTTTGCTGGCGCTGTCGGGCAGACAAGGGGACGCTACTACACATCTTTTGGTCCTGCCCTGGTCTGAGTCGCTTTTGTCGGGTGACTCAGAAATTCACGGTCCGCGCTATACCGGATGACCCGGCATTCTTTGTCCTGCACGTATATCTACCGTCCCGGAGAAGGCATATAAAAAATTTGTGATCAGACACCTTTTGGATGCAGCAAAGGCCTGCATCCCTCTGCATTGGAAGGCCACGCTCCCGCCGACGATATCCCAATGGATCACGAAGGTGGAGGAGATAAAGCACATGGAGGATCTCATCCTCACAGCACACAACAGGCAGGAAACATTTACCGATACCTGGCAGCTATGGAATATTTTCATCTATTCAGCTGAGGGCCAGGCATTGAGCGAGCCCGCGGCTGACGGGTGAACGTTACCATGCCAGTGCGATTCCCCCCTGCCCCAGACCGTCTTCATAACAGGGAGTAAGTTCACAAAGTACGGGTACTACCCCTACGGTGAGCCTATATGCAAGGTGGCCTACCCCTCCGACCCCCCCCCCCCCTCTCCCGCCCTCTACCCCTGACCACTCTCTCTTTCTTCCCTCTTTCAGTCCTGTTTTATCTTCTCTAGAATTCTCTACGCCCCCACACTGGGGCTCTTTCCTTTTCTCTTTCTTGACATAAAAAGAAAAAAAGGGACCGGTCGTGTAGACCCGACACTGGACTACGACTCGACAAACACGCCTCCCTCTCTGAGAAGGAGACACCCTCTGGGAGTCACCACTGGCTCCGTCAAGTGACGGGGCCCAGGTGCTCTCCTAGGGCACACATGCCACTTTACGTTTGCGCCACACAGTAGGCGCCTACCATGATGCACCATGCGGTGTGTAACATTATATTGATCCCGTGTATTGTTGTGATCTACTTATCCTATCACATGTACTGTTTGTACTATTGTACCATGTCGGCCCGCGCGGCCTTGTTCCTGTCTATAAATAAACAAAAAAAAAAAAAAAGGAGATTCAGGCGTAATTCACCTAAGGAGCATTACCTCTGTAACTGCAACCAGAGAGGGCCTGTGGCAGAGGTGTCTCCCTGAAGTCCATTCACGAGGGTCTGTGGCAGAGACTTTATCCTACAAATGTTCGAGTGATACTCCGGCTGCCAGGTCAGTGAGAGGGGCCTGTCCGGGTACACTATACCCACTCAGGCAGGAGTGGTACGGAAAGTGTTACATATGGGAACAGGACTGTTCCAAATACTACGCCTAAATCTGCTGTTCTCCATCTTCCTGCAAACTCTATCCCTTTCATCACCAGTTTATTGTTTTTACTCGGGTGGGTAATAAAGAGCACAGCAAAGACACTTGTTGCGGACATTCCTTTACTATTGCTATATGCACCATATACCCCTAGGGATTCGGAGGAGCCACGAGGTAAATGTGCCACCCAAAACAACCAGCAGCTCCTCCGGGGGTAGTGCTACATCATTTTAGGGTTGTCCCGATACCACTTTTTTGAGACCGAGTACAAGTACCGATGCTTTTTTTCAAGTACTCGCCGATACCGATACTTGTTTTTAATGTCATGCGACAGTGGTGTTTTTATTTTTTTTTACACAATTTTTTTACAGTGATTTTTTTTTAGGGGGGGGGGGGTTGTAGTGGATTGTCAGTGTGTTTTGTTTTTTTATTATTATTTACATTTTATTTTTTAAATTATTTATTGCAATTTTTTTTTTCTTTTTTTTTAATCAGCCCTGTTGGGGGGGCTTTGGTGAGATATCGTGGGTCTTAATAGACCTCTGACATCTCCCCTTTAAGACAGAGAAAGGGACTAACGACACAGATTCCCCAGTCCCTTTCTCTGCAGCCTCAGCTGAAATGAATGGAGAAAGCTCCTCTCCATTCATGGCACGGGGGGAGCACAACACTGATTTGGACAGAAGACGGCAGGGGGAGAGAAGATGGCATGGGGGACGGCACAGGGGGGAGAGAGGATGGCACGGGGGAGCACAGCACGGATTTGGACAGAAGATGGCACGGGGAGAGAAGATGGCACGAGGGACGGCACGGGGGGAGAGAAGATGGCACGAGGGACGACACGGGGGGAGAGAAGATGGCACGGGGGGAGCACAGCACGGATTTGGACAGAAGACGGCACAGGGGGAGAGAAGATGGCACGGGGGGAGCACAACACGAAGGGCCACAGAAGACGGCAGGGGGGAGAGAAGATGGCACGGGGGGAGCACAGCGCGAAGGGCCACAGAAGATGGCAGGGGGAGAGAAGATGGTACAGGGGGAGCACAGCACAGAGTTGGACAGAAGACGGCACAGGGGGAGAGAAGATGGCACGGGGGAGAACACAGCACGGAGGGGGAGAAGATGGCTCGGGGGGAGTGAAGATGGCACGGAGGGGAAAAGAAGACAGCAGGGGGGGGGAGCACAGCTCGGAGGGGGTCAAGACGGCATGGGGGATGAGAAGACAGCACGGGGGATGAGAAGACAGCACGGGGGGACGAGAAGACAATACTAAGAAGACTTGTAACTCCCCCCACCACCCGACACAAATGCTCGGTATCGGTACTGATACCGATACTAGTATCGGTATTGGGACATCCCTACTACATATGAATATTATGAGAGCTAATAGGTGCTGAAGTGTATGAATACCCACTGGGGCATATTAAAAGACAGAATCAAAACATTTAAAAAATATTTTATTGTGATAAAGAAAAAGTAATTTTCAAATGTATATTTTGTAATGTGTGAGTACCTTCAAAATCCACTATGGTAACTACGTTAGGGGCTGTAGAGAAAGGTAGGGTCAGGGACCTGGGTGTTTAAATCTTATGACTGGCTAAAAATACTCAGGCCCCGTGCACCTGACCGAGTTTCTCGGCAGAATTCAGCCAGAAACTCGGTCGGAGCTGAATTCTGCCGAGAAACCCGGCAGTGTGTACACTTTCGGCCGAGGAAGCCGACGAGGACCTCGGCGAGGAAATAGAGAACATGTTCTCTATTTCCTCGTTGTTCAATGGGAAATTTCGGCTCGCCGAGATCCTCGGCGGCTTCACAAGGAACTCGACGGGCAAAACGATGTGTTTTGCCCGTCGAGTTCCTCGGACGTGTGTACGGGGCCTTACAGTCATTTAGTCAAGTAAAACAGATTTCATATGTGTGTTTCTATTGAGTATTTAGCAGTTTGCCTAAAGTTCATTTTTAATTGAACAAATCAGCTTCTGAAGTACCTTGGGCTGTGCTGCGAGGTGGCCTTCTCTGTAAAGTAACATAAATTAGGGAAATCTCATTAAATGTGCTACAGGGCAAACCCCTCCATTGCAATGTTAATTATTCCAGCTCCATCCTGGTGTTTTGCTAAATGAATTCCTCATTATCACTTCAGTTACCAGCCTGCTATTCCATCTCCTCTTTGATTTTACCATTATGCCATTCTGTGGGAAGGCCTGCAAATTAAATGCCGTTGGTTCTTCTTATTATTTGTTTGCTTTCGGTCTGATGGAGTCATCATTTTTTTTCAGGTTTCACAGTGAGCAATTAATACATGGAGTGTAGAAAGACATACAGCAGGATTTATTTGTATTATACGTTTAACCACTTAAGACCCGGACCATTATGCAGGTTAAGGACCGTCGCTTTAACTGACAATTGCGCGGTCGTGCAATGTGGCTCCCAAACAAAATTGGCGTCCTTTTTTTTCCCACAAATAGAGATTTCTTTTGGTGGTATTTGATCACCTCTGCTGTTTTAATTTTTTGCGATATAAACAAAAATAGAGCGACAATTTTGAAAAAAAATCAATATTTTTTACTTTTTGCTATAATAAATATTCCCAAAAAAGATATAAAAAAAAAAAATTTATAGCGTTTTCAAAATAGGGGATAGTTTTATGGCATTTTTATTAATATTTTATTTTTTTACTACTAATGGCAGCGATCATCGATTTTTTTCGTGACTGCGACATTATGGCGGACACATCAGACAATTTTGACACATTTTTGGGACCATTGTAATTTAAATAATAAAACTGCATTGTTTACTGTGAAAATGACAATTGGCGTTTAGGAGTTAACCACTAGGGGGCACTGAAGGGGTTAAGTGTGACCTCATATGTGTTTCTAACTGTAGGGGGGCGGGGCTGGACGTGTGACGTCAGTGATAGTCTTTCCCTATATCAGGGAACAGACAATCACTTCACCAATTCACCGATCTCATGATTACTGTTGCTTAGCAGCCGCAATTGCGGCTTTGTTTACTTACGGGGACCCGGGCGTGACGTCATCACATCGCGCCCGGGTCCTCCGACGGTCATAGAGATGACTGGTGACCATCTGGTCACCAGTCATCTCTATGCTTCCTGCCACCCCCGGACGATTCGTTCTCCGGGCCCCCGATGGCACGGGAGAGCTTGGAGAAGCACCGGATGGCGGCGGGAGGGGGGGGGATGTCCCCTCCCGCCGCCTGTAAGAACGATCTAGCGGTGGAATCGCCGCTATAATCGTTCTTACGTTGTGCAGAATCGCCGGCAGAAGAGAAGGATATCTGAATGATGCCTCTAGCTACAGGCATCATTCAGATATCCCCCCACAAAGCCCAGGACGTCATATGACGTCCACCCGGATCGGTAGAGGTCCTTTGTGGACGTCATTTTACAATGGGCCGGTATTGATGTGGTTATTACATAAATATACATTACATAATGTAGAAGCTTAGCTGAACAATGGACCGAGAATATGGGACCTCCTCCTCACCAAACTTTCCCTTGGTGGGAGAGCTAACCAAATCGCAATTACAGGGAAAAAAATGGATTGCGGGAAGGAGGGACAAAGGGCTTTTTTTGGATAGAGTAGGAAAATGTTGAGCTCACTATTAGCTTGTTCTAGCTGTTAAAGGATAAAAAGCTAAACAGAGTTGCAATTTCAGTTACCAGTAAAATGTAAAATGATAATATTGCTATTAGAAGATATATGCACACATCGTATAAAAACAATTACACACGCATTAAAAGGTGGTAGACCCCTGGGCTATTGAAAATCAACTGCGGATTATACATAAACCTCAATCTCCAAGGTTGTATGCATTGCCTGCTTGCCTGTGCCAGTAATGAATATCTCTATCAAAACGCCAAATAGCAATTTGTAAAGTCTCTGCAAAGGGAACAACAGTTGAAGAGAATATACTCAATTATTCAATGTACAAGACATATATCCAGGTATTCACTGCATCATTTTCCACCACAATTATATTTGTCCTGTTTGTACTCCAATCAATAGAATCGGACATTGCAATCTTTCCTTAGAATACCACTTGAGAGCACAGGGCTCCGTATTCCCACATAAGTTATATACAGTATGTCAAAGCTCATATCATTTCCATCCAGTTAGACGAATGCTTAAAATATCACTGGAAACAGTTGCTTAACCACTTCAGCCCCGGAAGAATTTAGGGCCAGATTCACATAGAACTGCGGCGGCGTAACGTATCGTAGATACGTTACACCGCCGCAAGTTTTCATCGCAAGTGCCTGATTCACAAAGCACTTGCGATGAAAACTACGCTGGCAGCCTCCGGCGCAAGGCGGGCCAATTCAAATGGGCGTGTGCCATTTAAATTAGGCGCGCTCCCGCGCCGGACCTACTGCGCATGCTCAGTTTCGCAATTCCCGTCATGCTTTGCGCGCCGTGACGTAATTTTAGCGTACTTCCGTATTCCCAGTCGTGTTACGCAAATAACGTTAAATTTTAAATTTCGACGCGGGAACGACGGCCATACTTTAAACAGCAATACGATTGCTGAGTAAAGTTAAGGCAGGTCAAACGACGACTAACTTTGCAACGGGAAACTAGACTAGCAGCGACGTAGCGAACGCGAAAATTTGTCGGGAATCGCCGTAACTCCTAATTTGCATACCCGACGCTGGTTTACGACGCAAACTCCCCCCAGCGGCGGCCGCAGTACTGCATCCTAAGATCCGACAGTGTAAAACAATTACACCTGTCGGATCTTATGGATATCTATGCGTAACTGATTCTGTGAATCAGTCGCATAGATAGAAACAGGGATACGACGGCGTATCAGGAGATACGCCGTCGTATCTCTTTGGTGAATCTGGCCCATACTCCCTTCCTGACCAGAGCACTTTTTGCGTCGCTTTAACTGACAATTGCGCGGTCGTGCGGCATGGCTCCCAAACAAAATTGACGTCCTTTTTTTTCCCACAAATAGAGCTTTTTTTTTGTGGTTTTTGATCACCTCTGCGGTTTTCTATTTTTTGCGCTATAAACAAAAAAAGAGCGTCAATTTTAAAGGAAATTTTTTTTTACTTTTTTACTTTTTGCTATAATAAATATCCCCAAAAAATATATAATTTTTTTTTTTTCAGTTTAGACCGATACGTATTCTTCTACATATTTTTGGTAAAAAAAATCTCAATAAGCGTATATTGATTGGTTTGCGCAAAATTTATAGTTAGGGGGCCTAAATCAAATGTGTTTGAGGGGGGCGTGTTTTATGTTAATGAGGCCTGACCTCACGTTTTTTACGTTTTTTCTTACTGCGCATGCGCCGGGCGCCTACATTTCCCAGTGTGCATTGCGGCTAAGTACGCCGCAGGGGCCTATTGATTTTGACGTGGACGTAAACGAAGTAAATCCCGATTCATGGACGACTTACGCAAACGATGTAAAAAAATTCGAATTTCGACGCGGGAACGGCGGCCATACTTGACACTACTATTCCAATAGGGCCTAGCTCTAACTTTACGCAGCCTATCTCTTACGCAAACGGCGTAAAAGTACTGCGTCGGCCGGGCGTACGTTCGTGAATCGGCGTATCTCCTCATTTACATATTCTACGCCGACCGCAATGGAAGCGCCACCTAGCGGCCATCCAAAATATTGCAATCTAAGATAGGACAGCGCAAGCCATCGTATCTTAGATATGTTTAAGCGTATCTCTGTTTGAGCATACACTTAAACATAAGTCGGCGTAGATTCTGAGTTAGGTCGGCTTATCTACTGATAAGTCGGCCTAACTCTTACTGAATCTACCTAATAGTGTCTACAAAATAAGGGATCGTTTTATGGAATTTCTATTATATTTTTTTTTATTAGTAATGGCGGCAATCTGCGATTTTTATCGTGACTGCGACATTATGGCGGACACATCGGACTCTTTTGACGCCATTTGTGTAAATGACACTGGCAGGGAAGGGGTTAAACTCTAGGGGGTGAGGAAGGGGGTTAAGTGTGTCCTAGGGAGTGATTATAATTGTGAGGAGGCTGGGCTACCAGTGACATGACAGTGATCACTGCTTCCGATCACAGGGAGCAGTAGGTCAGTGTCCTGTCACTAGGTAGAACAGGGAAATGCCTTGTTTACATCGGCATCTCCCTGTTCTGCAGCTCCGTGACACGATCATGTGACACCGGTGGACATCAAGTCCGCGGGTCCTGCGGGCACGGTCATGGAGCTTGCGGCAGGTGCACGTGCGCACCACCGGCAGCTCATGCGCCCGCACGGTGGCCAATTCAAAGAAACGTACCTGTGCGCTGCTTTGCGCAGCTGTGCCGTTCTGCCGACGTATATATACAGGATGCACTCGGCAAGCGGTTAATAATCTTTTGAATATTAATTATTTAAGGCATTTTAATGATTCCTTGGATTTACCTAAATTGAATAAAATGATCATCAATGGTATTATCACTAGGTAACGCCACTTTTGACCCTGTTAGATTGTCCTGTCCTACACACCATTGTATATGCTTTATACCTTGTGTGTTTTGTAAGCATCCTTATAGACATCCTCAGGGACGTGTAAAAATCAAAGCTTGTATAGACATCCAGTAATGGGGCAGCACAGGGGCTTAGTGCTGTACACTTCTTCCTTGCATCAGTGGAGTCCTCAGTTTGAACCCCAGTCAAGACACTATCCAACGTGTTTTCCCCAAAAATAAGCCCGGGTCTTATAGTAATTAAGACACAGTAGGGCTTATTTTCGGGGCTAGGTCTTATGTCATGTACTGTTTTCTACCCCTCTTCCTCCCTGGTTAAAATGCTTGTAAAATCCTCTAATCCACTCTATTACAGTATTATATAATGTACAATGTGTGTGTTTCTGTAATATAATTGTGCCTAATACCTTTGTTATAGCTTCCCTGACCCGCCGGAGCTCTCTTCCCTGCTCCAAGCACTGCAGGGGGGGGGGGAGATCCCCTGCTGCCAGCTGGGAGAAGAGGAGGAGAGCAGATAAAGGTCAGCTGATCGCAGAGCGATGATGTACCGAAGGTATTCGGCATCAGCACAATTATATTACTGAAACACTTACATTGTACATGATATAATACTGTAATAGAGTGGATTACAAGCATTTTAAACTAGGGTTTATTTTTGGGGTAGGGCTTATATTGCAGCCGTCCTGGAAAATAACGCTAGGTCTTATTTTCAGG